>NC_142404.1:3054638-3354638 GCF_059441095.1 Idiotropiscis lumnitzeri
GATGTTGACATGTCAAAGCACATACTAAATGAGATGTTGCGCATTAACATGCTGTTGGGGATATGCCGAGTTGGACCCAAGTGCGAGTAGGAGACAGGGAGAGAGTTGAGATTAGATATAATGTTTTTTCAATGGTACAATAGCTATAATCAATCGCAAATCCAAAAGAAGGCAGGAGTTGGTGGAGTTCCAGAGTGGTGGAGTTCCGGAGTTCGTTAATCCCGTGACGAGTTGAGGGGTGACACAAGGGATCCTTGGCAGATGAGTCGGCCTTGCAATGGCGGGGTGAGAGAGGCTGGAGAAGGAGCGCTTCCTGAATTTTCTGGAGGTCCGCACTTTTCTTTCTGCTTGGCGGAACATATCAAAGAATTGGAATAGCTCTCGGAACCCCCTGTGTAATACAAGGCTTAGCGACTGGCAGTCTAAAATCATCATATTTACAATAGCCTCAGCAATCGCCTGCTTTCTGGAAGCACCACAGTTCATCACGGGAGTGTCCGCCACCGATTCTTCCGTCTCAGCATTGTGGAAGTGCTCCGATTTCTGGGAGCAAATCCTACATTTCAACTATAATAGAAAATAAAACTTAATAAAAATTAATATAAACAGATTCAAATATCACCCAGAAAGAAGTTAGAATGACCCAAAAGAAATATGATCAATAATATGAACAAGAACAGATACATAATTTCCCTTTGTAACAATAATAAACCCTCGCCAGGTGAACACCTTTAAAATCCTCAAGAAACATTGTTCCTTTTCTTCAATAGTGACACTGGTGTGTCTAACAGGAAATATTAAATTTTTTGCGAAGGACAGGAAGGACCATCCCCACCAGAATCCCTACATCCTGGGGCACTCTGCAACTGAAAAAGGGCCTTTGTCCTTTGTTCAAGAAGAGAACAAACTCGAACAGATTTTCATATGCATGCAATTTTGATGATCCCATACCTTATATATTCAAAAGGGGTTTCATGTTGTGTTTGTCTGTTCATGTTCTTCAATGCGCATTAACTGGATTAATTAATATGATAACTTTAATTTACAATGTGTCATTTTCTTCTGAATTCTTTGTGGTTGATTGATTGAACATTTGTTATGTTTCGAAGTTGTATTGTACGCAAAGTATAATTTTAAAATGTATTACCAAAGATGTCGCGTGATTAACTCCATAGTCCTTTTTTTATTTATTTCTGCAAAATAGTACTGGGTGGGTGTGTCCATGAGGATAACTCCTAGTGGTGGGAAAAAAAAGCGATATTGCAATAAATTGTTGCTAACTCTGTTGCAATAAATAATCGATAGCCTGGCAGCAAGTATCAATATTTTAAAACAACACACATAATGGATTTACCTCGTCGTCACCGTCCGTATTTAATCTCTCCTGTCCTGTCTGTGGGGGCGCTAATGCCACAAACGGTTCTAAACTTGCCGGGATTAGCGGCCGGTGAAGAGTGTGAAGAATTTACCATAGAAAAACAACTAATGCAAGAATGGCGGGAAACCCAGAAAAACAAAACAGAGACCCACCGGTGAGTTTCCACTCTAAAGTGTGGAGACGTTTTGGCTTTTTACGAGACAGGTGACGGGAGAACACTGGATAAAGAGTATCTGCAAGAACTGCTTTGCAAAGGTAAAATATAACATCATCACTACGAATCTGCAAAGTTGCCTCGTTCACTATCACGATGAACTACTCGCAGGTGATAAAAAAGGTGACCCAAGGCAGCCGACAATCACTACTGCTTTTAAAGCAAAGTTTCCCTTTGGTGTGCTCTTACGTCTGAGCATGTTGATCAGTTAGTGTTCCTCAAGAAGAAAATGCCTTGATGTGTCCACTGTGCGGTTTAACGTAAAGCACTTTATTGACAGTTGCTACTGATATTTTAGGTTCAGAAAGCAGTGCAGTGTCTTGGTTTACATAAAACATGTTATTAATGTTTGTGCACTTTAATGTGATCAGCTGTACTGGGACCTGTTATTGATGTCCATGCACTTTAATTTGTATAGCCGTAGCTACAGTGTTAAGACATGTATTGGCATTAAATAAATGCATAATTACAGATGTTTTCATTTTTATGGGCATTTTTTTCTTTTTCAGTCACATATCTCATGATATATCGGTGAAGAAATTTCAAACAATATATTGAATATTGTTGACATTGTGTATTGTGATATTATCGTTATCGCGGGCCACATATCGTCACAGTATCGAATTGTGAGTTACCCGTATCGTCCCACCCCTAATAACTCCCTCCTTCTCACATGAGCCTGCAGGAATGGCTTGACTCGAGCAACGCAGAGTATAAAGCTGGAACTACTTCCTGTTGTTCGTTCTTTTTTTTGCGCTCTCTTTTTTCGTGCTCTCTTTTGTACACTCTATTTTGTGCTCTTTTGGCCTCCTCTTTGTGCCCTCCTCTCTGCCATGGGGTCTCTGTTTCTCTCCTGACCATGTGCGTGCACAGCCAGGGACCTTTGTTCTGGTACATGCTGTTTTTCAAGAATCTTCCCACTATGAGCAGAGTTTAGTGCTCATGGGTCGCAGCACGGCGCCGTGGATCAAGAGACATCTGCTGCTCCTAAAGGCATGCTTACTGAGCACAACGAAACCGTTGGCTGCAGCAAACGCTCAGGACGCTGTCCAGTGCTCCTCCGCGGGAGGGCCTGAGACATCAAGCAGCTTAGTGCACTGCGCCCGCACTTCTGACCGTGCGATGCCAGACCGCTTTTTCATTTTTCCATTTTACCTCCAACAGTTCCTGACACCACCTGTGTTCACCACTCGGTCAGTGTCAGAAAGCGTGGCGTGGAGGTTGAGGAAGAGGAGGACCCAAAAAAACAGGGAAGCGAGGCAAGGGAAACTTAAGGGGAATTTAATCAAAAAAGAACATAAAAGTACAAAACAACTGGAAGCAACAAAAACGATGACATGACTTAACTAAATTTGTCGAGACAGGCAGGAAGGACGCAGACCTGGACACTGACAGGGATCTTTGACCAGGACAACTGACAAGGGCTACTGACATAGACAATGCACTGACAAGAACTCTACGAAAAACAGGGAACTAAATGCAAACAAATTGACGAGACAACAAGGGGCACCTGGACAAGACACAGAGGGTTGGAAGGACCTGATTGGTTAACACAAGGGCTTGGGTAAACGAACACAGGTGGACACAATAGACATGACGAGACAGAAGACGCCACAAGCTGAGCACTTTACCTATTTTGACGGTCTGTCCTCAACCTGGGCATCCTTTCATCATCGTCTCTCCGTCCTTATTCAAAAATGAGTTTCCGTCTTTACCTTTAAGCAACACCCACCCCACTCCCCCCCAAAAAATGAGAGAGGTGATGTGAGAAGTATATGACACAGCCAGCTTTCTGAACCAACTAGGAGCATCTCGTGGGTGGATTGAATTTTTACAACTGTTAAGTATCTCTACAGCCTTGATGACCCATTTTTCACTAACAAGCTCAGTTTTATTTGTTTTGATCAGGAAAATTAAATTAGTTATAATTTTATTTTTTGTCCATTAATTTTAAAGAAATTAGGAAACAAGTGAGGACTGAGTGATCACATGAGCGCACATTTGATGTGAATAAATCCAAACTATAGTGCAGAACACTTTTATACTTTCACAGGTTGAAGTGAACAAGGCTAGTAATGCACGTTTGCATTTTGATGGCGATCGGTTGCTGTTTTAGACGACAGAACTGACAATTCGAGCATTATTACCTCGCTTGCCTCCCTGCTGTGACGTAAACGCTGAGATGGAAAAATACAACAAGTGGAGCGCCAAAAGGGGGCGTGCCAATTTGTCGGAAACCTCATCACAAAAACAAAAAAAAAAAACTTAAATCACTACAAAGTCTTTTGTGGGGGAGCATTTTGGTGCTGATGTCATTTTTACACGCAAACCTGTCGTATCCGCCAAGAAGTCGGCACATTGGCCAAGAAAACAACCGAAGAACAAGCCACAAAAGCCAACGGAGATGCCATCTGCTCTAGACCTTCTGCGCATGCATGAGAACTAGTACCCCTCCATGCCATCTGTGGCGATAGTCAATGCTTAGCCTTTGGCGATGATGTTGAATAACGGAGGTCTTTCGTGAATGAGAGTGATTACTTTGTCTTTGCAGTCTTCTGTCCAGGCAGCTATTATTTCCATAGAGGAGATGTGAAAATTAGCAAAGTTAATATAGTTCTTGAGAAATAGCCTTAATTTTAAACATTTTTCCGCTTTAGTCACTTCTGGTTCGTTTCCAGTGCACTGATTCGCGAGCTAACAGCCAATCATAGTGCTGATTGAACCGGACAGCCCGACCCAATTGTACATGTTGAATTGGCCGAACACGCCCCCCAGGGACCCCAATAATGGCTCCGACTTTGACCGTCACAACCCACCTGTTATCTGGGTTTGGTCATGTGATGTTTGCAAGCTGAGCCCTTAGGCGCCGTCGAGCAATGTGGCCAAATGGCCGCCCTCTGAGATGGATTTTTCTGCTGAATTCATATTCCGCAAACGCAATATTTGGCAGAAAAAAAGAAGATAGTTCTAGTAGTTTCAAAAAGGTATTTATGACCCTATGATTTATGATCCCTATGATTTACGACCCCCAATAAAAGTGTTTATGACCCCAATAAAAGGTGTTTATGACCCCAATAAAAGGTGTTAATGACCCTATGATTTATGACCCCTATGATTTACGACGTCCGGGTAACGTCATGGCCTTTCACAAGGCCAGGTGCGTCATAACACCGCCCATTACCTGGTATGTCATAACCCCTCCCATTTCCTGTCACTTCATGTACGGTTGCCATCTTGGTTTGTAGTTCTCAGCATCCGCCATGTTGTTTTGTAGTCATCTGTGGTCGTCATGTTGGATTGTAGTCCATGTTGATAAGAAATAGCATCCGGCTAGGTTAGATATAGCATGTAGCTATGCTAAGATATAGCATGCTGTTAGGCTAAGATATAGCACCTAGGCTAAGATATAGCATGTAGCTATGCTAAGATATAGCACCTAGGCTAAGATTTAGCATCCAGCTAGGCTAAGATATAGCACAGAGTTTAAGATTTAGCATACAGCTAGGCTAAGATATAGCACAGAGTTTAAGATATTGCATGCAGCTAGGTTAAGACCTTTGTACCGACATTTGCAAATCATTAATGCATTGTTATTACTTTTCAATGGGGGTCTGAAATAATCATATATCATATAATCGTTGAACCAATAAATTCTGACGGGTTATTAAACAAACCATATAAAAACAGAAGGAAAGTAAACATACTTACCTTTGTGAAACATGTCTATATTTGGACATCCGGGTGGCAAAGCATCCCCTTCCTTTGCTGAAACAAGTCTCGACATGTTACCAACCACACGGCAAAGAATTCCTTTGTAGAAACAGGCCTCGGCATGTTACCAACGATACAAGCCAGGACATGTACCCCTTGGGTCTCCTATATTTGGGCAGCCGGACTACGTCATTTAACCCTCCCCCTGTCTCAAACCAGTATAAGTAAAGCCCAAACCAAGCTCCAGACAGACAAGCCAATTTTTTCCAGCTGAAGAGCCATACCTACAACTCATGAAAATGAAGATGCTCAGAACAAGACGCCTCCTGGCCCTGAACACCAACACCCCGAGAAGGGTGTCACCCATCAGGGTACCTGAACGGATCGAAAACAACATTGCAGAACTCTCTTCAGGTAAACGATGCAACTATTTATGAGTTATATTCCTATAAATATTTAATAAAAGTATCTTTGTATTGCAGATAGCGGTATGGACGAACCTACATTCGACCATGATCAGACTACGGTTGAAAAAGTTGTTGATGTAGAGACCGTTACAACTTCAGACAGGAGCCGTGCTGACACCCCTACAAATGTAGGCGAGGACCAGGTCACAAACGCACCTGCATCGGCAAATGAACACGAGCCCATGCGAATTGATGATGTCAATGATGAACCCAGAAAAACGTTGGTTTTCGCGTCAAACAATTGTTCACAATTGAGCATACCCGGTGATTTGCGCGTCATGGTGAATGATATAAACGCTTCGACATCAGATCATAACACACCATGCCAAACACATGACGATGATGATGATGATGATCCATTCAAGGCGATACGACAAATTGAGGATTTTATAGATTTTTTCAATCCGTTAGAAGAGGCTTTAAGCCGCTTAACACACCCATCTCAAAACACTGACATGACATGTGACTCACAACCTGATGATGTCACAAACTTACCTGCCACGCCAAATGAACACGAGCCCATGCAAATTGATGATGATGATGATGATTTCACAGACACACCTGCCACGTCAGACGATGCAACAAACGCGACTGCATCACCAAATGAACACGTACCCATGCAAACTGATGATTTCACAAACGTACCATCCACATCAAACGGTCATATGCAATCGCAACACGCTGGTTTAAACAACCGGTCGTCAGCTGCAAGGTGGCTTTTACGTCACCCTCCCCTCCAATTCAAGTTCTGATGGTTATATAGACAATACGATAGCGGAGTACAGAGTGAATCTGGCCCATCACATAGCTCTCGAAGGGAACTGGGAAGTGGCGTTGAGTGAAATATCATATCCCCATACATGGTTCAACGTTCCTGAAGACCATTCAACTTTTGAATATGTGGACACATGGGAAAAAGGGGCCCCGGCTGAAGGTAGTTTGATACCTCGATACCTTGACGAAAGCAAATTCACCATCAAAACTTTGACCCTGCCGGCGGGTTACTACGATAATATTGTAAAAATCGGAAACGATGTGGATGCTCTCCTCAAAAAAATCCATCCGGAAAACAAAGTCATATATACACCATTAAAGGGGAGATTTTTCTGGTCCGGGATTGGTCGTTTCAGGATACGATTCCAAGCGCCATTAGCTTACATTTTTGGGGCATCCCCCGATGAATGGATTAGCTGCGGACCACAGTGGACAGCGACCCATCATCCCGCGGATATAAAAGCGGGCATGTACCATCTATATGTTTATACAGACGTGGTGTATCATCAGGCAGTGGGTGACGCTTTTGCTCCTGAGAACTATACCTATCGAGGACAGTCACGGAAACATTGTGTTTAAAGCCTTTAACCCTCTTTATTACATGCCAGTCAGTAGAAGGCATATTGAAGATATAAGAATCGAAATCAAGACGGATCAGAATCAACCCGTTGAATTTACACACGGGAAAGTTATCGTCACTCTACACTTTAGACCCAGATAGAAAAAATGGTGGTGTTGGAGACGCATCCTGATCTTTACCGTTTTGTCGACTATTACGAAAACCAGGCGGGCGGCTCGTTATCCGGTTTTCACGGATTACCTGTCCAATACGGCCGGGGCTTGGGATCAATCTTTGCCAAATTATTTCGTTTTGTGAGTCCATTAATCAGAAGAGGGTTCAGCGTCGCCAGACCTCACCTGCAAACGGCTGCTAAAAACATTGCAACGGATGTAGCAGTTCGGGTGTTAGAACGAATACACCGTAAGGCGGAGCCTCAAGAAGGTTCGGGATTAATGGTTCTAGCACGAAGACCTGCAAAAAGCCCCGTCGGTCAGCGGTTGAGAGCACCTAAAAAACGCAAACACACATCCAAGAAGAAATCAGTCACGAAAAGGAGACGATGGAGAAACAACAAAGACATTTTCTCTTAAGAAATATTGACCAACGTTTTTCTTTTCATCATGGCTCTTTTACACCACAAGTCCGCAGAGTGCACCCTAACGGAACTCGACTTGTTTACCCCACCCATGACACAACTATCGATCGAACAAAGTCAATATGTGGAAATGTTACCTATCTCAGATCTCACCGATGATGGTCCAGTGGAGTTTTTCGTGTCTGGAGAAGGATCCAAATATCTCGACCTGTCAGACACCCTGCTTCAACTGCATCTGAAAGTGCTCAACAGAGATGGTAGCAATTTGCCGCATGATGAACGGGTCGGCATCATTAATTATCCTTTGAATACAATATTCTCACAAGTGGACGTGACGTTGGGCGACAGGTTGATCTCACAATCTAGCGCAACCCATCCATACAGAGCTATGATAGAGACATTGTTAAACTTTTCAGAAGCCTCTCTAAAAAGCCAATTCACAGCGGCTATGTTTTACAAAGATACACCAGGACATATGGATTCAACAGCCTTAACGGGGGATGCTGTTAACAAAGGTTTGATACGCAGATCGGAATTTGTGACGGGTTCCCGACCATTCACCGTGATAGGACCTCTACACACCGACATATTCTTTTGTGAGAGACATCTTCTCAATAACGTGGATCTACGAGTAAAACTCATCAAAGCCAACGACCAATTTTGTTTTATGAGTCCTCCCGATATGAACTATCATCTGAAAATCATGGGAGCATCCCTCTTTGTGAAAAGAGTCGCCGTCTCACCAGCCATCTCTATCGATCATGCTGCGGCACTCAACAAAGAAAATGCTTTATACCCGTTATCAAGAATTAATGTGAAAACTTATTCTATCCCCCAACATTCCAGAACATGTCAACAAGACAACCTTTTCCTCGGCCATACACCTCATTATGTGGTGTTAGGGCTTGTCAACCACAACGCCTTTGTGGCCAGAAAAGATTTGAATCCATTTAATTTTTCGCATCATAATTAGGAGTATTTAGCGCTATGCCAAGAAGGAAGACAGATTCCAGCCAAAGCCTTCCAACCCCAATTTAATGCGGGAAACGCTGTTCGAGAGTTTCATAACTTGTTTACAGCGACAGGAAGACATTTGAAAGATTTACCTCTCTGCATCAACCGCGAGGATTTTTCAGGCGGATACGCGCTCTATGTTTTTAATTTAAACCCCAATGATAACTCGGGAGCTCTTGCACCTCCAACGGAAGTTTGAGGTTAGAGATGAGATTCAGAGTCCCTCTCCCACACACAACCACCCTTATCGTGTACGCCTGCTACGATTCCATCCTGGAAATTAATTCAAAGCGACAAGTCTTAGTGGATTATTACTGATGAACGGGAGAGAGCTGGAGAAACTCATGAAACGTCGACAAGGACGTTTATTTGGAGGCGTTTACGCTTCGGATGAAATAAATTCGCTGCAACCTACCCCACCAATCTTCTACATCGTCAACACACATCCTCGCAACCTACCTGGAGAGCATTGGCTAGCTCTAACGCTGGAAAAAGATGGAACGAGTACTTTTTTTGATGCTTTTGGATTTCCCCCGGAATTTCAATATTATCCGCAAACCATAAACTCATTTTTGAAAAAACATTCCCGCCGTATTTTGTACCATAACAGACGGCTACAACACGAACTGTCAATCACCTGTGGTCAACATTGCGTCTATTATTTTGCGGGTTGAGTTATCAGGATGTGTTAGCATGCTACAAGGATGATGTGTTACAGAATGACGCCATGGTGTCTACCTTTGTTAAACATTATCAGACGTGTGTAGAAAAACCATGTATCGGACAGGCGGCGTGTTCTTTTCACAAATTTAAAACGTGTCATTGTCTGTCATCATTTCAAATTGTTATTATTGAATAAAACATGTGTAAAAAAACATACAAACATTATCGATTTTTCATTGACACCTATGAGGGTGAATAACCCAACCACTTTACAGAAGCAGGTCTTCTTTTTCTACTCATCTTCTTCCTAATGGATGTCCTCTTCTCAATAACACCGTCATCAGAGCTTAACGATCCTCGGAGTTTCAATCTTCCGAACTCATCGCGGGCGTGGGGGTTGACGATGGTGGTTTCAGGAATATTGAGTTCGTATAGAGTGTGCAGAAACTCCTTCCAGCCTCTGGGTGTTCGAGTCGCGATGTTTTTGCCCGTCACAGTAATCTGTCTGAGTAAATCGGTCATATGGGACCCTTTTATCGGTTTATCTTGATACATAAATTCGTGACGAGGGGTCCAACTTCTATGAGCGTCCTTGAGTTTTCTCAAAACATAGTTGGCGTTTTTCCGATGAGTCGGAACGTTTTGCAGGATATCGAACCAGGACTCTGGTTTCATCCCCCACCTTTTTGTCTTGCACTTCGACAACCGAGTTCTTTGAAGGGTTCAAAACCTCTGTTGTTAGCGGTAGGGCCATTGCCAGGGGCCGTTCTTCCTTTTCTCCTTGTTTGAGAAGTGTTAAATAACGATGCAGTAAAGACTGATACTTTGTTATTTTTTCATGCGGGTTAACGATCGATCTTCTAAAATGGCTTTCATCTTCACATCCAAAGCCTGTTCAGCCGTCTGTCTGATGGTAGGTTCGGGTTTTTTCAGTCGTTCCAGTTGTTGAGGCGATAGAAGAAACATCTTCTGGGTTGCTTTCAAACTCATGATGGTTAGTTTTTGTTGATTAATCCTTCTAAAAGATTACCTAGGAGGGGTACAACAGTCCCCAGCAGAGGAAGAATAAATCCACCCCTTTGAGTCAAAGCGGCGCGTTTTTTCTTCAGGCTCGTTTTTTTATGGGCCAATAGTCTAATAATTTTCTTTTGTTTTTCTAATTTCTTAAACTGTGCAGGTGACAGGGGTATATGGCCTTTCAACAGATTGAAAGCAATCTCGCACAATAACTTGATCAAAGAGGCCGGACCCTTGGTCAGAATGTCTTTACGCTTCTTGGTCGAGGCTTTAAACAGGGTCTTGAGGAGCGGAGCGTTTGTTTTTAAAAGCTTAGACATGTTAGCTTTTGGGGATGTAGACGGTAGGCCACTGATCCGGAAGTACACCCGTCCTCAAACGATATTGTTCTGGACATGAAGGATTTAAATCCACCAATAAATACCCATGAGCGTCTTTGGTAGCATCTTCAAAACTTTCTAAAAAGTATTTTTTCTTCGCAGGGAATATCTGATTAGCCAAAATACTGGTTTGTAATTTATCCCGAGGATTTTTGAACAACACCATGTAGTTACTATTCAGACTAATAGTACAACTATATTTACCCTGGTGGAATACATTCTGAGTTAACAACATGACACTCATATTTCTATGATGTCTATATTGGGTAAAGATTCTCACCACTCCCGGGAGCTCCGAGGCTTGGAAAATCAGATCGTCAAGGATGATCAGATGAGTCTGATGTAACGGAAACAGGTTTTCGTCCTCAAAAGACTCCGGGAGACCTTTTATGAATTTTATGTTTTTAATCAGCTTTTGTAATTGGTTGTACATGGGTTGATACGATGTATAAATCCACACAATGTTATCAGGTACAGCGCTCATAACATGATGACAGTCTTCCAAAACACGTTTCACAAAATATGTTTTCCCACAATCACTAGGCCCCGAGATCAAACACGAAAAAGGCACTTGTAGACGTGAATCGAATTCAACCTGTGATAATTCCATTTTCTCTAATAACCAAACGGGACACTGCGGCCGTCTGGCAAAAGCCTTCGTTTGTCATAGACCACCCTAAACCTTTTGACGAATGAGGTGTTTCTGACGCGAAACCCCTTTTTGTCGCGAACCATGCTGTGTTGTGGGGTTTCAAGTGTGTGTGCGTTGGTCTCGTTCCCCTGTGTTGTGTGACCTATGTAACCCTCCACTAAGTCTTTGATGCTGTCAAAGTTGATGTTTTGAACGCTTTCGTACGTCTGTGTGATGCCTTTGACTTTCATCACCGTTTTTTTAGTCTCTCTGGTTTGATAGGCATAGCTTTTGGGACCTGCTGAGACAAATTCTTGAATGCTGTCACCGTCCAATTCATCGGTCAGATCACAGAGATATTGTCCTCATTTTAGAGGCGTTTCCCCATCTTTGACAATGTAGATGAGGCTGTCTATCTCTGTGTATAGAACCCTCTCTTGTAATTGCTCCAAAAATCTGTACATGAACAATCTCGCATGTGCTGTTGTCAAGCAAGCCACAAAGATGTTTGAGGTTTTGGAGGGTCGTGAAAGGATGTTCTTTTTGCTGCTGTATTGAATCATAGCGGTGTCGGTGCTGATGAAACCAAAGTATTCGATCTCGTACAAACCCGAAAACATGATTTTGAAAAAATCTTCGGGTTTGTTGGTCAGTTTTGTCTGTCTTAAATTATCTCTCTGTCCATATTTTCCCCAGAGAGAATTTAGACAAAGTTTAGAAACCTGTCTCTTACCAGGAGTCACTTTGATGCGTTCAGGATCCAGCCGGATACCTTGGTGTGTCATGTAATCATTGATGTATCTGTCCCTCCCCTCCTGATCAGTGACGTTGGATGGATAGCCAGAGGCTTCCTGCTTCCCCTTGAGGAAGGTGTTCATGTAAGCTTTAAAGATGTCGTTGGTCACTGATTCGAAATGCCACACCTCCACAATTTCAACCAATCTGTATCCAAGGTCAAGAGCCTTGTTGAACTCAATGGTCACCCAAACACCCAGCAGAGCTCTGCTCTCATCATCATGGTGACACGATGAGGTCTGTTTGTTGATTTCAGCGCATGTTCTACAAAGAGGGAATGTTAGTTTACCTTTAGCTGTTTTGTAAGGTAACAAAGGCAGCAGGAGACCTCGTGGTGGGTAGACTTTGGCTTTGATCAGTCCAAAATATTTGTGGGGATTGTCAAAGTCTTTGCGGATAATGATCGGGTGACCGAGAGGGTAGGCACAGTTGCTGTTGACAAAAGGATACAGAGAGGTGACATCGACGTAGAACACTCGTTCGTTTGGAGAGGCCGTGTATCTCAACGTAAACACGCTGGTTCTACCCCCGAAAAGAGCCTGACGGGGGGCGAGGGGTTCAGGATGTTGATAAGTGAGCAGGAACTCTATCACACCCGGGTGTGTTTTTTTCATGTTGACCCAATCATGCTCTTTCATCACCGTGAGACGTACGCTCGGGTCCGATCTCAAAGTATCGAGTTTCTTTTGGGTGATGTCAAACAATTCTTGAAAGGTTTGTTTTGTCAAAGGGAAGCGCTCGCTCGGTGTAAAACAGTCGGGGCAACCGTGGTAAAAACAGCCTAGAAATTCAAAGACATGTTTTATACCGTCTATTTCGGCATAGCCGTCCACGGTGTAACAGCCGAGCTGTTTTTCACCGCCGTTCAGAGCGTGCTGTATCGGCAGTTTTTGACTGTGTATGATCCACTCCAAATACTGGATGGAAGCGTGTGAGAAGGCTTTATATTGACGCCTGTAATCATCGGGTGATGCTATAGCCAATGTGCTAGGTTGTAGGTAATCCGTACGGAAAACACCCATGCAGGCTGACGCTATAGTGACAAAATTGAACGGATCAACGCCTGTCTCGTTTAGAAACTCGTTTCTAAATTTTGTGCAACCCTCGGCTAGAATGTCAACATCGTTTTTGCAGTACATCATCGCTTCCTTCCTGAAATCAAAGGTTCCCTGACACTCTTTTTTATACCATTCAAGGAATTTGGCGCTGTTAGCCGCCGACATGCGGTCTACCCCATATTCAGTGGTTCTAGGGTAGGGGCCCACGTAGTCGAGATTTTCCAGCTTGCTAAAGCGATGAGGAAAATAGCCTTTACATTGATCGTCAAAACCTAAAGTTTTAGGCATCGCGCTCAGAGGCATGGGTAAAAATGACAAAGAGTCGATGAATCGGAGACAATTTGACTCTAGTCTGAGGCATAAGATTTTACTGCCTGTCAAAATGACTTCGGGCGTGAGACCCATGGTGATCATCGCTGTTGCAATGAGCTGGGAATCAAACGATCGGGCGTTATGGGCTATAAGAGTGGTGCCTTTGTAACGCGGATTTCTGAAATGATTGATAAGTTTTATGGCACATTCAGGTCCCACCCATTGATGCTCTTCCCCTTGGAGCGATTTTGTACAGACCATAAAGGGTTTGTGCGTCTTTTCAGGATCCTCATAGGTTTCAAAATCATAGAAGACGATTTTATCCCGAGGGTCTTGTTTTGCGAGTGGTTGGATATAACATTGATGACGATCCTTAGTCACATCAACATCTTTCAAGGCTGTTTTACATGAGGAGCATTTAACAATTAAACAGTCATGTTTTCCCGCCTGCACATTCTTGGCCTTGTAGTAGGTAAAACCACAATCGGGGCATTTTTTGTATCTGTCACAAGCGCTGCCGATTTTCTTAACAGCTATTTTGTGTTTGGCATAGCAGACGTCATTTAGACATGTTTTGTTACAACCCTTACAAAGGATGTGCTTTGAAGGGCGGCTTTTGCAGACGGGGTCCGCGCAAACATCACAATGGCCGGGACATTTGTGTTGATTCATGTCGTTGTGTCCCTTGTAACAATAACAACAAAAATAGCTATAGCCTAACAGACCCGCTGGATTTTTCACACCGCAAAAGTGTTGGTTCTGTAAAAGCAGCACCAAGACATTTGTAGATTTGGGGTAATCTGTCTCGAAGCGAAGAAACGGCCCATACTCTCCTTCTTTTCTGTATAGAACCATAATTTTACGCCCCAAAAACGTCTCGAATTTATGGATATCATTAAACCCGACTGGTGTCATTTCATCCAAACCCACAGCTCTTTGATACTCGAGCGCTTGGCGATTGACCTCTTGCGCCGTGAGTGAATTATCCATTAAGAGAGCTAGCGAGCTAGCAAAACACAGTTGTGTACCGCGTAGATTGACCGGTACCTGCAAATGCTTTCTTTTTTTTAGCAAGTATTTCACGATCCAGAAGATCCCCTATTTTGCGTTTTTCTCCCATCCCACCTCGGTTATCATTCACAATTTGGACGACAAACTCGAGATGCCCATCAAACAGGACTTATGCGTTAGATTGTACAAGGCGATCAAGCAGATTTTGAACAGCGTTTGTACACACTTCCGGGTCGTTTGGCATGCGAACAGCCTCGTGTTGGTTTACATTTTCCCCCACCACCTCCAATTGAATCATATCCCCTGGATATACGATCGATCTCGCAAGATGTAGCTGCTCATTTATCGTGCCCATGATAGCTGTGTAAAATGCAGGAAAATCAGTGTTATCATCGGGCTCTGGTATGTTTAACGGGGCCCTTAGTTCTGTATAATTGAAACGATCTCGTATGATCACTCGATGTCCCCCTCTCTGTCCGACTGAAGCAGCTGACGACCGGTTGTTTAAACCAGCGTGTTGCGATTGCATATGACCGTATGATGTGGATGGTACGTTTGTGAAATCATCAGTTTGCATGGGTACGTGTTCATTTGGTGATGCAGTCGCGTTTGTTGCATCGTCTGACGTGGCAGGTGTGTCTGTGAAATCATCATCATCATCATCAATTTGCATGGGCTCGTGTTCATTTGGCGTGGCAGGTAAGTTTGTGACATCATCAGGTTGTGAGTCACATGTCATGTCAGTGTTTTGAGATGGGTGTGTTAAGCGGCTTAAAGCCTCTTCTAACGGATTGAAAAAATCTATAAAATCCTCAATTTGTCGTATCGCCTTGAATGGATCATCATCATCGTCATGTGTTTGGCATGGTGTGTTATGATCTGATGTCGAAGCGTTTATATCATTCACCATGACGCGCAAATCACCGGGTATGCTCAATTGTGAACAATTGTTTGACGCCAAAACCAAAGTTTTTCTGGGTTCATCATTGACATCATCAATTCGCATGGGCTCGTGTTCATTTGGCGTGGCAGGTGCGTTTGTGACATCATTTGCCGATGCAGGTGCGTTTGTGACCTGGTCCTCGCCTACATTTGTAGGGGTGTCAGCACGGCTCCTGTCTGAAGTTGTAACGGTCTCTACATCGACAACATTTTCAACCGTAGTCTGATCATGGTCGAATGTAGGTTCGTCCATACCGCTATCTGCAATACAAAGATACTTTTATTAAATATTATATAGATTTATAGAAATATAACTCATAAATAGTTGCATCGTTTACCTGACGAGAGTTCTGCAATGTTGTTTTCGATCCGTTCAGGTACCCTGATGGGTGACACCCTTCTCGGGGTGTTGGTGTTCAGGGCCAGGAGGCGTCTTGTTCTGAGCATCTTCATTTTCATGAGGTGTAGGTATGGCTCTTCAGCTGGAAAAAATTGGCTTGTCTGTCTGGAGCTTGGTTTGGGCTTTACTTATACTGGTTTGAGACAGGGGGAGGGTTAAATGACGTAGTCCGGCTGCCCAAATATAGGAGGCCCAAGGGGTACATGTCCTGGCTTGTATCGTTGGTAACATGCCGAGGCCTGTTCTACAAAGGAATTCTTTGCCGTGTGGTTGGTAACATGTCAAGACTTGTTTCAGCAAAGGAAGGGGATGCTTTGCCACCCGGATGTCCAAATATAGACACGTTTCACAAAGGTAAGTATGTTTACTTTCCTTCTGTTTTTATATGGTTTGTTTAATAACCCGTCAGAATTTATTGGTTCAATGATTATATGATATATGATTATTTCAGACCCCCATTGAAAAGTAATAACAATGCATTAATGATTTGCAAATGTCGGTACAAAGGTCTTAACCTAGCTGCATGCTATTTCTTAACCCAGCTGGATGCAATATCTTAAACTCTGTGCTAAATCTTAGCCTAGGTGCTATATCTTAGCATAGCTACATGCTATATCTTAGCCTAGGTGCTATATCTTAGCCTAACAGCATGCTATATCTTAGCATAGCTACATGCTATATCTAACCTAGCCGGATGCTATTTCTTATAAACATGGACTACAATCCAACATGACGACCACAGATGACTACAAAACAACATGGCGGATGCTGAGAATTACAAACCAAGATGGCAACCGTACATGACATACCAGGAAATGGCCGGTGTTATGACGCACCTGGCCTTGGGAAAGGCCATGACGTTACCCGGACGTCGTAAATCATAGGGGTCATAAATCATGGGGTCATTAACACCTTTTATTGGGGTCATAAACACCTTTTATTGGGGTCATAGACACTTTTATTGGGGGTCGTAAATCATAGGGGTCATAAATACCTTTTTGACACTACTAGAACTATCTTCTTTTTTTGCAGAATATCGTGTCTACACTCGTGCAGGTGCATAGAACATATTGTAACAAAATTGTTTTACTTGACTATCTTTAACATGCTGGATGATGATGTTTGGTGTTCATATCACTGGTGTCCGGCTAATTCTTGCACCAAAAATCATCACTTTTCAGGACACCCCCAAGACAGCTTGTTTATTAAACCATTAATCTTACATTGTCAAAGAGCGCAAGCCATTTTCAACTCTTAGATTGGATTGAAAACATTTTAAATTTACCAAACTGTGACGTTTCGATGAAATGCCAGCGATATGTTGGATGCGAGAATACTGCATGACATGTCGACAAACTAGAAAATATCCTGGGTATTGATATACTTGACGTTGACATGCTTGATTACATGTTGGATGACGTGCTGGTTGTCACATTAGACATTGACATTCTGGAATTTGACCTGCTGAATGAAAGAAAGAGACACATTATACTGTATAAAATTGTGGGATTAAATGTTGGATTTTGTTATGATGGGCCCTGGAATGCTGGATTATATGTTGGAATTTGACATTCTTTATGGAATCTTGGCTGTTGATATGCTCTGAATTGATTTGAGTGTGGACATGCTGTATGAGAACTGTTAATTTAGGAGTCATTCCCATTGTGTGGCAGGAACCAACTGCATCTACAGCGGGCGCAGCTGCAACAGGCGCTGTTAGATATCCAGGGTGGCGTGGACTTCGCCAACAGGCTGCTGAGCTGTGGCTCGGATGCCAAAATCCTCAGCGCTAAGGGCGTGACACTGAGGAGGCTGAGCGGCCTGGTGGAGAGCAGCTATGATGACCAGCTTGCTACGCTCATCCCCGATGACGGCAGCGGTATCCGCTTTGATCCTCAGGGGCTGGCGGGTGAGGTGAGCGGCTTCCCAGTGGTCGGCCTGATCCATTGCAAGGCCCTGGACCCCAAAAAGTGCACTATAGATGGAGAAGGTGAGAAGTCATGAACTGACATTTACAGTGGCGGCTAATTCATCGGTTGGACATCAATCTGTGCTTCCATCTGTATACCTTGACATCGTAACTCAGCTGTAAAGGGTTGCGCTTTGGAGTCCTGCTGCAGAAAAAATGTAAAAATGATAAGTAGTTGTTGGAGGGATGCTTGTGTTCCTGTCTAATGTTGTGCTGCCCTTGAGCAAGGAACCATCCCAAGACCCCTTTTGCTCTGACATCTGCCTGCACGCTTGCATGTGAATTATCTGGTCTAGTGTTTGTAACCCAAAATTACGCAACAGTTAGAGTTTGAATCTCCCCTTGAGTGATAATAATCAGTATAATAAATTACTTTTTTTTTTTTATTGTAAAAATGACCTGATCCTACCCATCACCATGCCCACAGGCCTCCATAAGGCCAGTGAGGGCCAGCAAGCTCACTTCACCCTGGTTTGCAGAGACTCTGCCGGGGACCAGATGGCACGTGGTGGGGATCACGTCCTGGTCAGCATCGTCCACAGGGAGAAGACAAACTGGTGAGAACATGTGGACTATCCATTCATCCATACATACGTCTATCCATACACAGGTGCTAGGACACTTGTGTGTGGCAGAAGCCGAGTGACTACCGCTGACCAGAACTGAAATGATGAGGAAAAACTTGTGTTTGGGATTTGCTGGCAACTAGTCCAGAGTGTACCCTTCCCATTGTTCAACATCAGCTGGGATAGGCTCCCACTTTCCCACGACTCACAACCTAAAGAATGACTGATAGGTATAACACTGTAGCAAATTGTTGGATGGATTTATTTAGATCAAATCAAACACATTCCCAAATTTTGGACTCCCAATGGGGAGAACAAGTACCAAGCAAAAATGAAAAAAAAATAATGTACTGGCATCCTCAAAAGATCAAAGTATGATGCTCAATTTGTTCGGATGCCAATCACTCACATTTACATGTTATGTGGAGATTGTTATGATATCCTGTGAGCTGTATTAAATAATGTTATAGTTCATGTTGGTTTTGACGTATGTGCCATTTTGTTAAAGGAACTATGCTTTTTTCAGCGTCGTGGAAAGCTCAGTGGTGGACAATAAAGACGGCTCCTACAAAGTTTCATACACGCCGGACGACGCTGGAACGTACTCTGTGTGGGTTTGTGTCAAAGCTCAACATGTAAAGGTACAATATGGACTAATGTGACTTACTTAAACTATACCTAATGTGTGTACTGTATGTTTTGTATAAAGAAAAAAGTACTGGCATACTGTACTTAAACAGGTGAGGAGGGGTAATCCTTTAGACTAGAAAATGAATTGACCTTAAACGCTTCCCTGAGAAATTTGTCGAAAAAGAGAAAGTGAGAGAGAGAGAGTTGCTGTTCTACGAAATCCTCCTTTGTCCAAATTCATATTTTTTCACAAATATATTCTAATGGACCATCCCCACTTCTTCTGTTAATTTCACACAATATGAATAAAAATAGCTTGAAAACAAATATATTGGTGGTCTTCAACACAACTTATGAGAAATTTAGCTAACTCCATCTATTTCCTAGTTCTGTGGAGGCTGTGTGGCGTAATTTTCACTTGTATTCAACATCTGGATGTTTTTTTAGACAATAAGTGAAACTAATAAAGTTAGATCCATTTAAGTTGATTTATGTTAAAATTGATCGCTGTAATGCCTCTTTGCGGAACGGTTAAAGTGTCTCAAACAAGCTGGTGGTGATAGGAAACAGAAGCTAACACTGATATAAAAGTAACAAATAAACTATATTAAATAAAGAAACAAAGTAAAGTAAAACAGCTCTGAAAACAAAAATGAAGACCAGCACAGGAAAATGAACTGCAATTATTTGAAAAATAAACGAGAAAAGCAAACGTCTCTCAATGACCACTGCGATATGGAGGTACGTCTCAGTTGCATATAATATCTGCAGGTTTTAGTTGGCTCATTGTTTTATTTATTGCATCGCTCATGGCTGCCAGGATGGCCGAGTGGTCTAAGGCGCCGCGTTCAGGACCCAGTCTCCCCAGGAGGCCTGGGTTCGAATCTCGAATTTCCCCATTGTGGGACTAATAAAGGGAATATTATTATTATTATTATTAAGACCTTTAAGAATGCGTTTTTTAATATGACACAGGGCAGGCATTTGCTTTTGTGACGTATAAAACTAATTTTGCATAGTGGGGGTTCGGTATTTTAGTTGCACTATTTTCATCAATGGCAGCGTAAAATAAATGCAATATTTTTTAGCATATTAAAATAGTGATTCAATTTATTTTTGGGTTAGTATTGTGATGAATGAGTGAGCAATGGTATATGTCAGCCATATAAGGTATACGACAACTTGAAAAAAGTGATATATGGGAACACAAGAAATCTGTCATCTTTTTGATTTCCTGAAAAGTTGTCATTTTGATAGTACAAGAATGCTGCCCAACAGCAAAAATATGGAAAAGAGTTTTGCGAAGCTTTTAGAAGGAAAATGTAAAAAATGGGATCGTTCTGCAGCATCACAGCCAGAACGCCAACCAAACATCTTGGCGCCGCTTAGACTTCATAGAGCAACTTGTGTCCTGTCTTGTAGGGTTCTCCGTTTGTTTTGAATGTGTCAAAGAAGCTGAGGCATCACACTGGAATGTTCCACTGCTGCTCCTTCTGCTCCAGTGGAGGAGCCAAGGAAGCTCGCTGCGGCTGTCCCGGAACTATGCCCGGTACGAGGAGTGGAGAACCTAACGTTACACTAATCATGTCGCACTCAACACCATTGACTATTTTTGATGACACAAATTAGCTTAATATTGGTGTTTGTGTCATGGTGGAGTCGGAAATGGTGCGAGTTGTTTTAATGGAAATCATAAATAAGTACAGTTGTAGCACTACAAACTTGAATGTGAGTCACTTGCAATATAGGGAAGTAGGTCGATATTACAGACCACTTTTGCAACCACCGTGGCTCGTGAATTGTTTGTGACCAGTTTAGTGTGTATGCTGCCTCTCACTCAAAGTCAATAGGGATAGACTCCAACTCTCATGACCCAAATGAGGATTGGTGGTATATAAAATGATGGGGTAATAAAATATATCTTGTACTTTAACTTTTGGGGAAAAAGTGTGTCAAAACTTCTGATTGGCAGTGTTTTTTCTTTTTTTTCCTACTTGTGTAGGTTCTTAATAAGAACCTACAGATATTAATTACATAGAGCAGGTAACATTTCCTCCATCTAAGGATATAAAATTTGAACACATCAGGTGTCTACAGGTGATCAATGTTTCATCCTTTGCACCTGATGACTGTTTGTTTGTGTGTGCAGGTGGATTTCAAGGGTGCGGTCACAGCCACAAGGGTCATCCCGGAAAGCCGCACTGGTCATGTTGTGGCAGCACCACGGAGCACTCGGAGTGTTTACCCACCAGTGTGATCAAAGCTGTTGCTGCGGGCAAACACTTACGCACCGTTGAGCTCTGAGGTTGGATGATGTGGTCGATGACGGGCCGAGAGTCTGTCTGCTTGACTGAGTTGTCAGTAAGCCATCTCCACATGGCGTGAAACATTCTCCAGCTGTTACTTTAAGTTCCGTAATTATATACCAACACTGCTTTTGAACTTGAAATAACACAACATTCAGTAAAATACATGTGCCAATGAATTAATAAAAAAAATAACATTACTGTTGCAAACTGAAAAATACTCATTTTGTATTTAGTAAATTCACAGAGTGGGTGAGCCATCAATCAGTGGGAAAGCCTTAATTCGTACAATTACATTTTAACCATTGTTTCAGACTGGCGTCTGAGATAATTATTTTTTTTTTTCCTCATAAATGACTGAAATACATAGCGAGGCAATACATACATCATAAGCTGCCACGTTTTAACAAAACACATGGTTAATTACTGTGCTATTACTATTTCCTCTTTAATTATTGATTTAAAAACACTGTATATTGTCTGTTAAAAAATCATGCAATATTTTAGAATTTATTCTATGTTTCTTCCTACTGATGACACTCATATATTTGATGCAATGCTTACAGTTTACGAGCTCCCGTTCTTTGCCCTAGCGTGATTACAGTTTCATGTTTTTTAAGACAAATATACTAGAACTACGAGCAATTATCTCCAATGCTGTTATTAAACACTGTACAATCATACAATATGCACATGTTTGAAATGGAAATTATATATTCTGTATATTTTAATAAACAAAGTGTGTGGCTCATGCATTATGTTGATATTACTATTACTGATGTAAAAAAAATACACATTTGTTTCGGTCATACACGTGTGTTGGCAAATTCCCTTTCTAAATGAATCAAGCGTTTGTTCCTTGTTATACCACCAGGTGGCAAGAGAGATTTTTTTTTACGACTGAGCTAATGCTCATGTTCCTCCGTTGCTGACATTTACTGGGACCCCTACTGATACAAACGAAACTAGCCAGTCATCTCTCCTTGTCAATAATTTTATAAAAATGTATTTATAAGAATACACTTCACTCGCATAAGATGTGAACGTTTCCATTGTGAATAGCTTATGGAATCCAGCTGGACTTTGCACACTGTATGTGCAGATTCTTAAAAAATGCAGAAGAGGTGTTGTGGGCATAAGATTAGATAATTACCTTGAACAAGAAGTTTTGAAAATGTTCAAAATTCACTTTGTGACCATTAAAACTATTACCAAAAGTCTTTGTGATTGCGACCTTGAACAAACCCTGATGAAAAATCAACATCCTTAACCCTCACAAAACCTTTGCTGCACAGTCAGATACGGGTTTAACTCGCATAGCCAGAAAACAGGCCATGTGTGACCAATTTGGTCACAGCACGAGCCCGAGGAAAAACATGTTACCGTTTAATTAATCAGACATTGTCTACATTATCAACATGTAATTGTTTTACTCAACTTCTTTAGGTTGTCTGTTGAAGATTAGATCAGCTCATTGCGCATTGTGTACTGTACGTCAAAGCACTTGCTTGTGTTTATCAACATATCAACTCAATGCAAAAGAATAACGAAATACGAAATTAATCTGATGACACTTTTTTAATATGACCCGACCAAAAATGTACATTTTTAATTTATTTAACATTTTACATTATCATACCTCATTCCGCTCTCCAAGGGCGCAAGTTAAATAGTGTAAACTGTCAGCTCGCTTGCCTCAGCTTGGGACACACATTGCGATTCGGAGCTACAGACAATGCAAAATAACTAGATGAATCACGCTGTTAAATCTTTCCTAATACAAATTAAACAAATGAATACTCTATACCTAGTGTGCTAATAAACAACTGGTTTTGACCACTCCTCTGGCAACATACGAGTACACAACCCCAAGTGTAGCAAACCAGCAGAGCTGGAAACTTGACCCTTTTTGCCGGTCAGTCCCCCGATCTCTGTATCATTCCGGCCTCGACCCTGTCCCCCGATCTCTGTATCATTCCGGCCTCGACCCTCCGGCCTTATTCATAAAAATAGTTGGCCCCCGTTTCAGCCCAGGACGGACTGCCCAGCTCTGCAAACCTGGTGTCAGTACTTGATTTGATCGGCTTGCCAGATGTGGTCGGAAGTATTTCGCCTTGTGTTTGTATGTTATTTAGATCACAAAAAGTGAAAACCCAACGTTTATTTTGCCATCTTTGCTTGCCACTACAATTGGTAAAATTTGCTTGTCCTGCATTCATAACAAGAACAATAAAGTCATTAGAGCTTTGTTTAAAAGGGAAGTCACTACAGTTCCATTTGTAATTTCATTCTGTAATAAATATGTGGAACACATTTACTGGAAAAAGGTCTGGCTGTTACCCAATCTTTATCTGTTGTCCAAAAAAGATAAAGAAATCTCATTTAATGTAATTCATGGCTTCTACCCCTCTAATGGCCACATTGTTAAAAGATTTTAAAAAAAGAAAAGAAATTGATGTTTAGTGCCCCTTCTGTTCTGTGGATGCCGAAACAGTGACTCGTTTATTTTGGATATGACCCATTGTTCAACGATTTTGGTCTGATATTTGTAATTTTAATGCTAACAATATAGATAAAGATGTTCAGCTGTTTTGGAAGGATGTTCTGCTTGGAGACTATGACATTAAAAGAAATAAGGCAAAATCTAATGAAAACTTTATTACCAATCTTATCATTTTGCTGGCTAAATTTTATATTCGCAAATGTAAATTCATGCATAAAGAAGTTCATTTCGTTGTTTTCCACTGTGAAATCAAGCAGTACATCAAATCCAGAGGGTTTTCTCATGACCAAAAGGCTATTAAAACCTTGAATGTCTGTAAACATGTTGATGTTTTTTGTTAACTTTTGTTCCCTGGCATGGTAGTGTTTTAGTTTAGTTTGTTTGTTTATTCTGTTTCTTATTTGATTCATATTCAAGAATAATGTTTTATATATTCATTGCACAGTAATTGCTAACTGTAAGATTCTTTGTGCGATGTGCAACTGTTAAATAAAGTTAAAAAAAGATGAGGTCGGAAGCTTCGATGGCTGCGCGCCTGCTGATGACGTCACTCTTAAACAACATATTTCTCAAATATATTTCTTTGCCTCTTTTTTTTTTACCAGTGTTCTATTTAAATATTTTGATTTGCTAAATAAAAAAATGAAATAAAAAACTGCATTCTTGTCACATTGGAGATGCTCGCGTCACCTATTCTTCAAGTAGCCACTGCTGCAACAGCGGAAGAAGGTTCCATTTCCCCTGCCGAACTTGCAACAATACCGTGGTTCACTCGGGCTGCAAGGTTGTATGAATATATAATGTCTGGTTATAGTGTGAACTATTTCTTAAGGAAACATTTCCATGTTTTCCCTCTGACACTTAACCAGTCTGATTCCCAAAGCAACAGAACATTGACGTGACGACTTTGATAGGCTCACAGGACACCGAAAAAAAAAGATGATCCTCGCAAAATTAGCAGTAAATGTACTTTTATTTTTTGCAATACATCTTCAATACACTTGACCACATCAGCTCTTCCAATATATTGTTTTTCCAAATAAATTTTAAGTTTATAATATTAATGAGTCTTGTCATTTTGGAAGAAATTTCGAGTGAAAAAGCAGGATAGATAGTTCTTGATAGTTTCCATTTTAGAAAGCAGAACCCTGCCAAATACAGTAATGTCCCTCTGATTCCAAAAATTCAAAATGGATTTACACTTGGTAAAATTCTTGCTAAGATTTTCTTTCTCCCTTGTTTCTTTGACTTTGGAAATAACAATACCCAACTATTTGACTTCAGTTGTAACTGCAATACTACATATTGAGGAGGCTGGCTGTTCATGAAGGGCAAATATTTCCCATTTCTCGATATTTAGGTTCAGGCCTGATGCTTTGAAGAAATGATTCACGGAATGGAGTTGTCAGGGCTGTGGGAAGCTTGGGCAAGGCGACGAAGTGAGCGGCCTTGGAGAACCGGTCCACTATGGTGAGGACAACGGTGTGTCCCCGGGAGACGGGCAGCCCAGTAACAAAGTCCAGCGCGATGTTGGACCATGGACGCGCCGGAACGGATAGCGGCTGGAGAAGTCTCGCTGGGGGCTGGTGAGACGACTTGCTGGCGGCGCATGCGGGGCAAGCCTGAATGTACTCCGTGACGTCGGTCTTGAGAGAGGGCCACCAGAATCGTTGACCAATCAGGCCCAGGGTGCGGCGGATGCCCGGATGGCAGGCCAACTTGGAGGCATGTTCCCAACTGATCACCTCTGCTCGGTGCTGCGCCGGCACGAACAACCGCCCCGGGGGACATCCCGCTGGAGAACCGTTCTCGACTTGCGCCTCCCGAATACGCTGCTCCATCTCCCACTGCAGGCCCCCCACCAACCGATGACTGGGCACCACACTCGGAGGTCCTTCCTCTTCCTCCCACGAGTCGTGGATGCGCGATAGGGCGTCGGGTTTGGTGTTGCGAGAACCAGGGCGATACGTCAGGGTGTAGATGAAACGACTGAGGAGGAGGGACCAGCGCGCCAACCGGGGGTTGAGCCTCTTCATGAATCGGATGTAGGACAAGTTTTTATGATCTGTGTAGATGATGAAGGGTTCCGTGGTGCCCTCCAGCCAGTGCCGCCACTCCTGAAGAGCCAGGACCACGGCCAAGAGTTCCCGGTTTCCCACGTAGTAGTGAGACGAGTGAGAGGCAATGCCTGGCGACTATAATCTTTGATAAACCTCCGGTAAAAATTTGCGAAACCTAGAAACCGCTGTAGCTGTTTTCGCGGGGTCGGCACCGGCCAGTCCACTACCGCGCGTGTCTTGGCCGGGTCGGCCTTGAGTTGCCCGTTTTCTACGATGAACCCGAGGAATGGTACTGAAGTTTTATGGAACTCGCACTTCTCTGCCTTTACATATAGTTTATTCTCGAGGAGTCGTTGTAGGATGGCGCGAACGTGTTGCTGATGCTCTTTGACTGTGCGGGAGAATATGAGGATATCATCCAGGTATACAAAGCAGCACACGTTTAGCATGTCCCTCAGGACATCGTTAATGAGCGCCTGAAACACCGCAGGCGCGTTGGATAAACCGAAAGGCATGACCAGATACTCAAAGTGCCCTAGGGGAGTTTTAAACGCGGTCTTCCACTCGTCGCCCTCTCGAATACGGACTAGGTGATACGCACTCCGAAGGTCCAGCTTGGAGAATATAGTCGCGGATTGCAAGGGGGCGAACGCAGAGTCCAGCAACGGCAGCGGGTATCGGTTCTTAACCGTGATTGCGTTTAGTTCTTTGTAGTCTACGCACGGGCGGAGGCTCTTATCCTTCTTTTCAACGAAGAAGAGACCGGCCCCGACCGGGGAGGTAGAGGGTCTAATCAATCCCGCGGCCAGCGACTCGGTTATGTAGTCCTTCATAGCCCCTTGTTCTGGTTGCGAGACCTTGTATAGGCGGACTGACGGCAGGACCGGATCGGGAAGTAAGTCAATTGCACAGTCGTATGGACGGTGTGGGGGCAAAGACTTGGCGCTTTCTTTACTGAAAACCACGCGGAGATCATGATAAATTGGCGGTACGTTATCGAGGTTGACATCTTTTACCGGGGCTGCCCTGACCTGTAGGCCCTCCTCGGCGGAACGTAAACAGTGAGCGTAGCAGAATGAGCTCCAGTTCTGAATCGAGAGCCGAACCCAGTCGATGACCGGGTTATGCGCTTTCAACCACGGAATGCCGAGAACGACCGGGGCTGCCCTAGACGGCATCACAAAGAAGGAGCGTTTCTCTATGTGGTTGCCGGAAAGTTTCAGAGTCAGCGGTTCGGTTAGGCGTCGTATGTCGGCTAGGAGACGACCATCGAGGTCACACAACTTCTCGGACCTATCTAGCTCGGTAACCGTGCAACCGAGCTTAGAAACTAACCCGGCGTCTATAAAACAGTCATCTGCCCCTGAGTCGATCAGCGCGCGGATCTTGATGGAGGTGTTCATTGCTATGATCTCTCCCTCCACCTCCAGTCTCAGAATGTTCCCGGAATTAGCCTGATCTTTCGCCGGGAGGTCTGGCAGCTCCTCTCTGGAGTTGGTGGTCGCGGAAGGGTTGACCGCGGACTCACAGTGTTCCGTGCGACGAGGAGGCGACTCTCGGCGGATGGATCGTTGTGGGCAGGTCGATACTCGATGACCCTGGAGACCGCAGTAGAAGCATGCTCCTGACCCGCGCCGCCGCTCTCGCTCGCGGGAATCAAGACGGCTGGCTCCCAGCTGCATGGGCTCGTCGGCTGGTGGAGGCTCGGGGACCCGGAAGCGTGGTGGCTCGGTGCGACGCTGCTCCAACCCTCGTTCTCGGCGGCGCTCTCGCAGGTGATTGTCGAGACGGATGGCCAGGGTGATGAGCTCCTCCAGCGTCTCGGCGTCGTCTCGCATCGCCAGCTCGTCCTTCAGGGCGGGACTCAGACCTCTCCGGAACACGGTTCGCAGGGCGCAGTCGTCGAATCCACTCTCGGCGGCCCGGATGCGGAAGGCGATGGAGTAGTCAGCGACAGACCGGGAACCCTGGGTGAAGTCCAATAACTCCGCTCCTGCCTCTTTTCCCCGAATCGGGTGATGGAACACCCTCTGGAACTCCGTTAAGAACATGGAAAACGAGGAGCGGATTTCCGGACGTGCGTTGCTCACGGCCATGGCCCAAGCACTCGCTTGACCAGTCAGGAGGCTCATCATAAACGCTACTCTTGAACTCTCATGAGCATAAGTAAGGGGCTGCTGATCGAAGATCAGCCGGCAGTGGTGGATAAACGGACCGCAGAGGCCTGGCTCTCCGCCATAGCGGTTGGGATGGGGCAAACTGGGCTCTTTGAACGGGTAACCCGGAACCTGTGGTCCGGACGGGGAAGCGACCGGGTTGGGAGCCGGAGTGACAGGGGCAACCAAGGTGCTCAAATGAGCATCTTGGCTAGTGAACCTATGCGCCAGTTGGCCGACCGCATCGCGCAAAGTTGAGAGTTCGGTCGCCTGCTAGCCTACCAGGCGTCCTTGACTGGCCAACGCTTTGAAAAATTTCTCTGTGTCAGCGGAATCCATGGTCGGATTATTCTGTCAGCCTTGGCTGGAAAGCAGGGAAAGTGGATTCTTAATGCGCTGACACGAGAAATGATGTTGATCAAAGTGTTTATTGTGACCGTCAGGCAACAATCAAAGAATCACTATAGGGAATATTCTCTTATCAATTTTGTATAATATTAGGAGTATCTATAATTACAGCCGTCGGAATAGACGGAAACGAAAAACGCTGGTGGACACAGTCACACCAGGAAAGCAATAACGAAATAACAGAAAGCGCTTGCAAAGCAAGGAACCCGAAAACAAACAATGACTTACCACAAAAGGGATAAGATAAATCCAAAAGCGAGAACAAGAACAGAAAGCGAGCCGAAAAATAGCTGGAAATAAAGAACAACACAAAACACGCAAAGACTATACACGGAGTAAATCGAGGCAAGAACTAGAGCAAGGTACATGAGCATGAGCAACGTGGGATAATAATCCGACATGTCCGCGACGGTGCCTTAAATAGTCAGTAATCAGAGTCTTCATTCGTCGCAGCTGCGTGGCTCGTGAGCGCGTCTCGCTCGCGGCCAGGTCACACACGACAAGAACGAGCGCCGTCGGAACACGCCCACTCAGCTGCAACAACAACAGACGGCTCGTGACAGGAGTACTTTGACAATTTGCTTTTCGTTTTTTTTGTTGTTGTTGTATTTTCTGCAAATTGACTTATTAAAAGAATTAATTCCAAAATGTTTATTCTTTCAATACCACTATTTTTTTTTTTTTTATCAGAATTGCTAGAAGCTCTGCCACTAGAATAAATAGTAATGGCGAGCTGTTGCAACCCTGTCGAATACCCCTACTAATTTCAAATTTTGGGCAGGTACCATGTTCTAAAGCAACAAAACTATTAATGTCCTTGTATAACATGCCAATCAGTTTAACAAATTTTGGACCAAAGCCAAAATACTTCAGGGTACTTAATATGAAGGGGTGTTCAACTGAGTCGAAAGCCTTGTAAAAATCGAGGGTTAGGATAAGAATGAACCCTTCTTTCGGCAATACATTACTATAATCAACCAAATCTAAAACTACCCGAATGTTGTTGTGGATAGAACGTCCACCCAGAAAACCAGACTGCGTTTTGTCAATAAGTTGTAACAAACCTTGTTTCATACGAGCTGTGATACATCCAGAAAGCAATTTATAATCGTGTTGAAATGTGATGGGTCTTAAATTGTTTAATAATCTTTTATCTTTGTTATGTTTAGGAATTTGTGTTGTCAGTTCTTGTTGTGCGATGCATTCTTGAGTTGCCTTGAACAACAGACATCTGACATCTTCCCAGAAAAACTTGTAGAAGTTAGCTGCAAGTTTAAAGGCAAAGTCAAAATGACTGCATCTAATTCATCGATTTTTAAATCTGATTCACAAATTTCTTTGAACGTAATCTCGATGTTTGGTTGTAGGTTCACAATTTGTTCAAAGAATTTGGTTGAATTTGAAGAAGAGTATAGTGAAATCGAGCTTGCTATAAAAAGTAAAAATTTCCTTCTCAATACTTTTGTTTTCTTTGTATCCTCTTCATTAAAGATGTGCTCTCAAATGTGTTGTTACTTTGTTGCATGTATGATTGTTACATAATGTTTCTTTGAGTCTTTGTCGCTTTGTAATAAAGTCTTCACTTCTTCCACACCGTCAGACGAGACAGGTTGTGTGTAGGTATTCCTTTGTCATGAAAGCAATTCTGGTTTGCTGATCCTGAAAATAGTTGGGCGCAATACTACTGCTGCATTGTACCACTCTTCCAACAATTAGTTAACAAGCTTGCAATTGAATTATATTCATGTCTTCTTTTTTCCTCCCTCCTCCATCCATTTTGCTCTTGACCTTATAAAAGCACCCTCGGCTCTCTTTAAGAAGATGCCATCAAGTTTGGATTGTAGAAGCAATAATTTTTCTTTATCTTTGCTTGTCAGGTTTGCCACAACATTGACTTATCTCCAAGATCACATCTAGCTAGCCGATCATATCTAGCAGCGACACCGGATGTTGACCATCGAAAAAGAGATTTTAAAAAAAAGGGGCGCTTAAAACATACTCGGAAGCGCCACAACGTGGCGCTGCAGGACCACAATGTCTCATCTACTCACGCGCAAACAAACCACAACAGTAGAACGTCAAATGTAGTTTATACGGCATTTACAGACAAAATTTGCACTTTGGACACCAAAGGTGGACACCTAAATCCATCAACCCCTTTTTATATGTCCCCGAAGGTGACCTATAACCTGTGCTTTTGATGATTTCAAGATGGGAAGTGCGGTATAAACAATCAACTGAAAACATGTGATTGCATAAGTGTGTACACCCTCTTCCAACTGTGGATGTGGCCACGTTCAGAATTAACTTATCACATTGAAGTCATGTTAATTGGGTGTCAACACTCAGCACACATCTGCCATCTGATTAACCCCAAATAAAGTGCAGCTATTTTAATAGGCTTTTCTTGAACACATACCACCCCCCCCTCCCCCGGCACCCTTTGTTGCAGTACATAATTGCATTGACATGTAAAAAGTGGAAACATTGTTGATATGTTGCTGATGGATTACAATGAATGCAAAAACTGCTTAGAGCTATATTTTCTTAATGTGGCCAAACCCAATTTAAATCTTGACTGCAGATGCTGTGAATATTAGCTACCGTTCCAGCGTTCATAAAACATATTAAAACAATTTCAAGAGTAAGTTTAAATTTCAAGAGTAAGTTTAAATTATAAACGATTAACATTATCAAGGTTTAGTTTTGCCATTAACAGCTTTTTAAAAAAATAATACAACATTGACAATTACACAAGTCATGTCAAAAAAGACCTCCGAAGATTTTATTTTTCATAAAATGTCAAGGAGCCTATGGTAAGTGGAATTAATTAAATAATGATATTACAAAATTAAAATGTACTGTCAGATAATTCCCTTAAAATTTCTGTCTGCTGCTGCGTCACCTGTGCACGCCTAGAACTGGTCATGTTTGTAACATGCACTCTGCTTCAAATTGTTTCTTGGATGTTTATATTTTCACTCCTCGTGGAGTGTGCTTCTGCCTGAATATTACCGTTGATGGTTTGTCCTGTGAGTTTGCGGGTCGACTCGCACCGCGGGAAGTGTCACCGCTGAGGTTTGTGGACAAATTATAGCCTCTGGTGTCATGGGAAAGTGCTTTGAGGGCGAAAGAACCTGACTTGTCTCATATGCCAGACGGAGCGCACAGTCTCAGACTTAAATGATATTAATTACACAAAATGGATGTCCTGTCTCTCTGTGTGTGTACAATGATATGATGAACCGTGTCCTTGAAAAGGCAGCCCTTTTCCCTGTTGCATTACATAAAGCTGAGAGCTGTCGGCAAGGTTGGGCCAGGGGGGTGCAAGCACCAAAATGTGTTTGGCCGGGCAATATGCTAAACGTGTACGAAATATGTGCGTCAACCATCAAAATCTTCTGTCCACTGAAACGGTACTACTTCCATACATGTAAAATATTATTTGTTTTTTTTGTTGGGTTTTTTTTTTTGGGGAGGGGGGGGGCAGATTTCAGCCTCTATGCCTACTATGTCTAAATTTCCCAGGACAACACTATGGAATAAATAGTGCTGGACAATGTAACTTAATAGCAATGGTTGTGTTTTTAACCTATGAGTAAGTACAATTGTCTGCCATCTAGTGGTGAATGGTAATATTACAACTTAAAACTCCACAGTGGAGCCTCTCTAATCGTTTTTCATGAAAAACGGTGGTTGCACCCCCGAAAGGTGAACCTGCGGGTGCCAATCCGCAAGTATGCAGGGGTCCATTCTAATAGAGGAAACATAATAATCCCCTCCAGGGGATTGGCCGAAGGGTGGTGGCCAAATCTATCTATCAACCCACCCACCCATCCATCCATTGCATTCTGAGTAGTAGTGCTTTCTTTGTTCCAAACCATGCATATAATTAAACATTTGTAAAACCAATATATACAAGTACATATTGTACTGATAGAGACCCATGAGCATATTTGGTATGTAAGTAATCCAAACGTAATCAAGTTACATTATTTCAATGTTAAGATACTTGGATTATGTTACTAACTACATGTTTTAACAGATAACGTAAATATAACAACCTGTATTATTAAAGGGACAGTGTGTAGACTTTAGTGACATTTAGCGGCGAATTAGTGGAACGAAATGACCTAAATTCGAAGTGCATGTAATTTGAAGCATGCTTACTGATGTGCTGGAGACCACATCTCGCAAGACTACCACCAATTTCTTCAGTAGAGGTGCAGGTAAAATGTTATCGCCTTTTAAAATGAATTGAAGAATTGTTGAACAACAATTATTGACTGGCTTCTGATTTCAAAACCGTCTTGCCATCAATGTGTTGCGTGTATGTGATCACGTAAGGTGATCATACATTTTACGGGTCCGCAGTCATAACGGCCCCTGACGGAAACCCGAACGATGATGGTGCCCGTCCACAAAAATTTGTTTGATACATCCCGCTTTAATCCATTGAATCTATTATAATTCTCTTCTGTCACAATGACATCACAGACACAGACACACACACAAATTGATTATTATGAATTGATTTACTGATAAATAAAGGTGATTTTGGATCACCGATGATAGGACTCTTGTCAATAAGGAGGGAATGAGGTGCAGGTATAAGACCACATTCAGAGAAATTCTTGCTAAACTGCAGGATTTGAATAAATATTGAGATACAAAAACATACAAAATATGCCTATTTGCTTTGCGAGTTTAAACGCCATTGTGATGAGGTTTGTTTTCTGAAGTTTGTCCTTTTACACAAATTGAACTTGATGCAATTGTCAGACGGTTCCTTATGCGAGGAGGCAGCGAAAATTCAGTTGCAGAACGAACCAGGAGCGGCAGCAGTTTCAGGGCAGGCTTCAGACGATCCGTCCGTCGCACAGGCCTGGTCGAGTGGCCAGACAGACTTTTTTTTTAATCAACACAGACTCATTTGCGCGTATAATGACAGCACCCGGGACGTCTTCTGGCTTATCCGGGCGGCCTGGAGACCAGAAGGCACGTCAAATTTGCCCGACCATATGAGAGGAATTGTTCTGCGGTGCGGCAGCGACTAAAGACCGCCTGCCTCTGTCGACGGTTCAGCAGCCAGACTAGCATTGGCAGCCTAGTAACGTAGCTAACGGAACCAGCCCATCGGTCTGTGTGACCGTTCGGTGTAAGACATCGCCGGCTTCAACTGTGCGTGCCATGATGTCAGCACGCTAAACGTGCGTGCGGAATTACAAATTTCCTCCCGCAGTTTACGTCTCTTGTGGAATGTTATCCGGTAAGTGACACGTGTATTTTTAATAAACGGATATGAGCCGTTCGCGAGCTAGCAGAGTAGCTAGCTAGTCTGCTAATCACCTCAGTCAGAATTGAACAGTCAACGAATGAACTTCGCTTGAGGAGACGTCATTCAACAAAACGCGTCTTCGCTGCAACCACTTGAAAAGAAAGCTTTTTGAAAATTATATAAATTGTGCGGTTAGAGGTCTTTGCTTTTTACCGCCGCCTGTCTTCTAAAGTATCGACTCGTCATGATTACCTATCTATCCATTCACTGAACGCTTAGATTGCAAGCGAACGTCTGCTTTTGCATGCACCGTCACGATGCGTGATCGAAACACGAACAGCCACGGAAGGCGTTTGGCCCGAATCCATTCACACCATCGCCCGTGCAAAAATCTGCTTTGGTCGGTCGATTCATTTATTTTTTGTTATGGTAAGAATGTATTGTATATCGTGGCAATGCAGTAAAAAAAGAAGCCATTTATTGGGTTGATACATATTTAGTGTCTAGTTGGTCTTCTATGATTTGTTGTATCTAATGCAGTGTTGTTCAACTGCTGTCACCCTATTTCCCGTATTTTCCTATGGGACAGTCCAAAACCATTAATGAAGGGAAAACAACAAAAAAAGCTCAACATCCGTAATGTTAATGCTCATACCCACTTCAACCCCTGTTAATTTCAGAATGATAGTCCCAATAATGTTGATTTTATAGACATTAAGCCTTTTCCTCCCCATTGGCACTCACTATAGATGTTTTAATGTACGAAAACTGTGTCAGATCATCAATCCAATGTGTGTGTACACCTCTACTCATGTCCACATCAACCTCTGAAAATATTAAAATGATGGGTCCAATGTTCTGGATTTTTTTTTATTAAGATTTTTGATGTCAGAAAAAGCCAAATGTCACTTGATGTCAGAAAACTGCATTAAATCTTCACAAAAATGTCTGTGGACTTAGGGCAGGGCGATATGACCTCAAATAAATATCACGATAAATTGAGGAATTTTACCTCGATGACGATAAATGCACGATAAATTCCCCCCATGGACCAAAATCTAAATTAATGCAGAAAATGCATATTAACTGCTTTTTCTTAATTGACCAACTGGTACACATTACATTCAATGAAAAATAAAAGTACAAAAATCATTTGTATAAACATTCCAAATAGCTTGCTTTGCATGACTTGAACAATGTCACAAAGAACAGGAGAAAAGGGTTACCTCGAGCAAAACCTTTTTCTGCTATCTTGCGCTAAGGTGCTGTAATGCCATGTGCAAAGGCCGAGATTTGTGTAAAGGTCTTTTGTAAACAATGTAAATAATGCCATCTGCTAAGGAGCTAGTGTGGCCTGTAAACAAAATGCTCAATAAAATAAAAAAAAATGTCGATGCAAGCCAAATAAACAAGTGTGCATCATCATCAAAATGTGCCATCTCGAGTACTCTGGTGCGCAGTCGCCACTTGTCGTCTATGTAATACACAGTCTGGCTCAAACAGGGATCCATGTTGCGACTCGACCACAAGTCAGATGTGGATGCAAAATGCTTGGCATGTCTAAGCTCCCTCTATAGCTGGAAGAGCTATATCATTAGCTATATATGTTTTTATATACACTATTCAGTACTAAATTCCATTGCACTCTCTTATTTATTTATCTAATTTATATATTTGTCTGTATTATTGTTGTATTGCACTGGAGAGGGGAGCCCTCTAATCTCGTTGCACACTTGAGTACAATGACAATAAAGGGATTTCTAATTCTAATTCTAATTCTATATCTTAGGCTGTCTCGTCCACATCTTCGACGTTCTCTCATATGGTGTCGTCTCTGTTAGGGGCTGTTGTCACTTGTTGAACCTTGCTTCTCACTTTGAGCTTTTAGCTCACATTCCAAGTCAACAGCATACTTGTGTTGTAGGTGGTGGAAAAGAAAAGGTTTTGGGTGCTTACGACGCACTTAGTAGTTCGTGTTCTTTTGCTCGAACATCGTCTTTATGGAACCCAAAATATTTCCTAACGACAGATTTCTTTTTGGGACAAGCGGAACAGGAACAAACTTCAACTAACGTTACGTCGTCTTCAGCAGTGTCAGCAGCTTCTTAATTTTAATCGCCAGCCACGACCGCGTCGTCCGTTTTCTTTCTTCTTCAGATGGGTGGAGTCATGTGACTATATGCGTTGTACCGTCTTAAAGGGGCATGAACACCACCGCAGACAGAAAAGTATTTTCTTCTTTTTTTTTAAACACCAAATTTACAGACATGGGCAAAATTATGTCGGTTATTGTAATAACGGTAAATTTTCGGTTTATCGCCCTGCCCTATGTGGAAGTCTCTGCCTTTTTCAACCCCAGTAAATCCAACGATTGCCCCATTATGTTTTTGAATTTAGGGACATGAACGTCGTCTTCTCTAAAGGCACTCACGTTCGCTTAATATTGCATAATGAGGAACGTGCTTAACGGCCATAAAATCCAAAATACTGAGGTCATCGTTCTAAATAATTGCAGAGGTGAAATGGGCAGGGCCGACCCGAGCCAATGTGAGCCGAGAATTTATATGGTGCCCCTTTTCATTGATGATTAACATATGCGTAGAAAATAAGTCACATTTTTAACATCGCCTTTAATTTATAACATAACGTACCACCATTTAAAATACAAAATGAAATATTTTCTTAATTTCATGACTTCCTGTTGCAAAATCTATTAGGACAACCAAAACGGAGCAAAAACTGGACCTCTCTTTCTGTCATTTTCCTTTTTTTTTTTTTTTTTTTTATAACCCGTGCTCTGGATAGTTTTGGTACTTTTGACATGTTTACATGTTCTTTGGGGTCCCATCAATGAATTTGCCACTACCACAGACAGCGAGCAGTATACCAATCAGACAGAATTTGGTCTTGTCATTTGTAGTAATATAAATTGGGTATTGCTTTAAATTTAAGATGTTAGCTGTTCCATTTCAGGGTTAGTTGACAAGTACCTACACAATAGTATGTGCAGCGTCCACACTTGAAAGAGATTAAGTCATCCACAGACAATTCTGTCTGGATTTTATTCAATGAACAAGCAACATTTTTCTTTTTCCTCTTTATTTTTTTAACATACTGTAGTTTGACAGTTCAAGAAATTTCATTCCATACAATAGTCACTGGCATTGAGGTGCATAAGGTGCATTAGTATGTGGAGAAAAAAATAAAACAGTAAATCTAAGGCTGTTCCGATCTGCATGGATATTCAAATAGCCTTGACGTGACAGCAAAGCATATCTCGTGTCAGGATGTCCACATTCCAGAGGCAGAGCTGAGGGAAAAAATGCGGCACCCAAAACCGATATATGGCCACTTTCCTTTTTCTGGATGGAAATTTCTTGCTCCGGACGCAATCTTCTGGCAACATATCCACATGGAGATGATTCCTTAGTGGTCGATTTAGACTGAAAAAAAATAAAAATAAAAATGGGTTATTTGAGTAACCAATTGAATAAATGATTGAATCATCAATTCTGAAAAGATTACCGTATTTTCCGGACTGTAAGTCGCAACTTTTTTCCTAGATTTTGAACCATGTGGCTAATACAACGGTGCGGCTTTTCTGTGGATTTTTCTTTCACCGCTAGGTAAAGTCACCATGAAACAGAGCTGGTCCTCAAAAGAAACATGCACCGTGTGGATTTGGTTTGGCTTTTGCCTGGAGGACATGGCGTAAACCATCGTTATTTGCATAGTTTGCAGAGACTCCGTTCGGACGTCGGATGGCAACACGGCGAACCTGTTTATGTAATCGCTTGCGGAGAGAGCGCCCAAAACACAACGGTGACAGTCCAAACAGAAATCAGACACATGGGGAAAAACTAGTGCAAAGAAGTAACTGAGGCTGCGACTTATTACTTTGGTAAAGATATAATTCCTATAAAAATAGTGGAAAGAAAATGAGGGCTTTGAAGACTGTTCAAAATACTGGACCCACACTACAAGCAAGTGTTTTTGATGGGGACGTTGTTGGCTTTTATGTTTACGTTTATTGCACATTAAATTTAAATCAAAACCTGTTCAGAAAGCTTAATTGGCATTAAAATGTTTTCTTTTTTTAATTTTAAGGTTTTATATACATTTTAGATGTTGAAAATTGTAAAGTTGTGATCGTGATTTTATATGTAAAAAAATGATATGTTTGCCATATTGCCCACCCCTACTTCAAGATAAACCTTCCCTTACAAAATAATACATGGACATCAATGCTTCAGTACATTTTTACACTGTAGTGTGTTGCAGTGTAACAGCTGACTTGACTTGACTTCCAAACTTGGTTCATATGCCGAAGCTACTGACTGTCCGGAAATAATGTTCAGTCGCCAAATAAGGGAGCTAAAAGTAACCGGAAATAATGTTCAGTCGCCAAATAAGGGAGCTAAAAGTAACTTAATTATGATAACGCTGTATTGTATGGCCCCAGATACCAGCATTTACCGGCGGCTCCAAGCTCTGGTGAGAATTACTTTTTTTCAAAGGCAGTAGACGTACATACATTCGTTGCTGAAAGCCTGAGATAGTTACCGTTCCAACTGATCACTTGATAACTAACCAGGCCTACTCAAGCGTGTTCTTGCCGGCAAAATCACTACTGTGGTTCTGACGTCACTTTGTCTAATATACCAAGATGGGGACAAATTTGTCAAAAATCTCACTAATCTTTATGAAGAGGAAATGGTGTGCTGCTATGCACAGTTTAACTTTCAGGTATAGAATGTTTAATATCCCAGTTATTAAGTGGGGATTTCTTTGTTTTAAGTAGTTATAACAAAAAAAAATTTAGTTATTTTTATCCAAATACCCGATTGTCCGACAGAATTTTCAATCGGATTGGGACATCCGAAACAAACAATAGCCGGTAGCTGCAGCGTTAATGTGACACATTCATTATGCACATTAGACACTACTGTTGGGCAATGAATCGAAAATTGAATTATGATTTAGATTAGAAAACAAAATGAGTGTTTTGGACTGGCCTTGTCAAAGTTAATCTTAATAATATTACTTAGTTGCTGTTTTTATTTTGTTTTTGTCTTGCAGAATAGTGATGACTTTGTTCGCCAGTAAGTCCTTCACTGAGGGACTGCTTCCTTTTTTGGTGTTTGGACTTGGCAACACAGGCATGAGATAATAAAGTCAAGCAGCTGCAACAAACGACACCTGCGGCGCTCGTGAGGCTGCCGCTGCTCTCCGTCCCGCCTCATTCCCTCCTGTGCCGCTTGATAGCCCTTCAGCAGCCCTCGACATGACCACGCCAGCGCTTTTACCGCTCTCTGGGCGCCGTATACCCACGCTGTCGCCGGGTGCCTCCTCCTTTCCGCATCACCGCGCTACCTTGAGGCTCTCTGAGAAGTTCATCCTGCTGCTCATCCTCAGTGCCTTCATCACCCTGTGCTTCGGCGCTTTCTTTTTTTTGCCTGACAACTCCAAGCACAAGCGCTTTGACCTGGGCTTGGAGGATGTACTCATCCCACACATTGACTCGCCCAAGGAGGGAAAACATGCCTCCGGACAGGTGATCATACACGGTGTGGGAGGACATGATGAACACAGACACAGGTAAAATTATTCTCATTTTTAAATCTCGTGTTGTTGCTCTAACTCGGGACTTTTTGAGTCAGTGGGACTGGGGAGAATACTTGTAAGACCTTTTCCTATTCCACTCACACCTTCTTCCTATAAGGAAACCAAGTCTGGGCCACTCCTATTTCTGAGGTTGACCTCACCAAAGTGGCTAAAAACCGCATTGGTGTTTATAAAGTTTCTGGATGTTGTAGAGCTGTGGCGATTCCCCCTTTTTGAGTCGGGGGATCGGAGGCTGAGCTTCAACTGCAAGGGTTTCACATTCCTTAGCTTCCCTGGTAAGGTCTATTCGTTTTGGCCAGCTTCCCTGGTGAGGTCTATTAGTTTTGGTTGTAGAACAATAGACCAAATCGACACCCTGAAGGTGCTTGGGAGTTTGCATAACCCAGGGGTCACCAACTGGTTGGAGGAGTTTCCTCCTTTATCCAGGCACGTTTAGGAACACTGATTTATACATTGGTGCATCGCCGTTAATTGCCTCTCCTTGCTCATTTGTTTTCAAGTAGTGATAGACCAATATGCTTTTTTCGGGGCCGATACCGATTGTTAGTAGTCAATGGAGGCCAATAGCCCATATTTGAAGCCGATGTTAATTATTAAAAAAAAAAGAGGGTTTAAATGGTGTCAAAATTTGAAAAATAAAAACTCCACAACTTGACTTAGTTTAAATGCCTTTAGGTATGTTTATTAAACAACTTTAGTGATTTACATGTTTAAGCTTTTTTTTTTCACTAGCTTTTTTAGCTATTAGAAAATACAAAAATTGCACGAAGCTCTCAGGCTCAACTGTATGTCTTATAGTCTATATATCTGTCTGTATATCGCTTTAAAGTCTACCCGGGCAAATAGTTTTCTATAAGTTGTGAGTTGTAGTAGGCTGACATTTATTAAAATTTCGGCAAATTACTTTCCTCTGCTCGTGGCACCTCTCCCGTAGTGCGTGTGACTTGATGTGAAACATTCGTGGTAAAGGTCGTCACAAAACATTGCTTATACTATTAGATTATTTTAGGAGGGTGGATAATTTTAGTCCAAACATAAATTTTACATACACACCTCTAGTATAAGTGCCAATGTTCAGGCTACTGAGGTCTGGAACTGCATTAAAAGAAATTCCAATTTTGAAGACAAATTGGCAAGTGAAGTCTGGAGAGAAAATCAATAATCATACTCTGTAAACAGAACCAGAAATTACTCAAGTTTCTTGAGCTCTCATACCATGTACCAAGTGAGGTGGTTATTAATTAAAAGTGTAGTGTTATTCATGTTGTTTCATAAAACAAGTTACTGTTCACACCTAGTGAGGGGTGGGGGGGGCAAAGAATGCTGCACAAAGGAATGTGGTTTCATGGAACTAAATAAACTGTGCCTGACCTGTTGATTTCGAGGGCAAGCTGTGTCACGAAGCCTTGTAGAAAAACACAACAACAATGACATCCAAGAATCTATCTTTAGCAGAGGAAGGTAAGGCAACAGACTGCCGAAATTTTGATAAATGTCAAGTTTACTACAACTTGCAACTAAAAAAATCTTTTTGCCGTAGTAAACTTTAAAGAGTTGTTTGTTTTCATTGAACTATAAGACATGCAGCTGAACCTGGGAGCTCCGTGCACTTTTTGCTTGACTTTTAAAACTAGATCTAAAAAAAGCTTTAACATGTTGTAAACCATTAAAGTTGTTTAATAAACATGTGCATTAAGGTATTTAAACTAAGTCAAGTTTTGGAGTTTTTATTTATCAAAATTTTGACACCATTTTCCCCCTATTTTCAACAAATGAATATCGGCTTCTAATATCGGTTATCGGCCTCCATGGCTACTAATAATCGTTATCGGTATCGGCCCTGAAAAAAGCATATTGGTCTATCACTAGTTCAAAGTAATGCGTGGCAATTAGGTCATGGTGCAGAAAATGACATTTACATGTATTTTTCAACCTGGCGGCTAGATTTTGCGATCAGACTGACGACATTCACACTGCAGGGCATGATGCACAAATCTGAGGTTTTTTTTAGTTTTTTTTTTTTACTAAATACACCTTCATTTATTTAGCGCATTTCACAACAGAAGAAGCTGTAACAAATCGCTTTCCATGTGCTGTAATATGGATTAGCAGGAAACTAGAACAGCACAACAGCGACAGTCTAAAAATGTGTCTTCTGATATCATAATTACACACATTTGCTGAGATTCTACGCCTGTGGATGTCTACATTTTTTTACACCATACTCATAGTGCCACCTACTGGCTAAAACAAATATAATATATTTTTTATTTTCCGTGTTTTTCTGCCATTAGTGACCCAGATATACCTGATATTTTGTCAGAAGAGTTTTTTTGGTCTTCCTGATGCTGCAACACGAAGCTTGTGAATTTTCGCGTAAAGCTGTTGTCAGCGCAACGTTCTGTTGGCCAAGAAAACACTATATTAGATGGTATAAACGTGTACGAAAACTCATAAAACTTTGCAACCAGATCAGGCCTGGCAGCAGCAGCGATATTTTATGTTATTGTGAGACTTAAAAAAAAGAAATAAATGGCTCATTAGCGCCTCTACAAATTTTTAACGAAGCAGCCTTGGATGTACTTGTCAACAAGCGCTAGCAAAAGTTGAAGGCACAACTTTTAAATCTTTTTATGTTCACGCGCTCATTAAAAAAAACAAAAAACAAATGCGCCGTCTATTAACTGAACTTGTCCATGATGTGATACGCATGCACATAAAGTCGGATGTCAAGTGACACGGATGACGGACGACGACACGGGGCAGTGTTTCTGGAAGTAAATATGATCCAATGTGTAGGGGCACATTTTCGCTCATTGTATATCGACACAGGAACAATGCAGGAGGTGTTATAATTATTAAGGGGAAACAAGGCAACGTTTTTCTCTTTCTTAGTTCATGGTGATGTCCAGTAGAGATGACATCATGTGACGGAGACATCTACTAGGCTGCCAGGATGGCCGAGTGGTCTAAGGCGCCGCGTTCAGGACCCAGTCTCCCCAGGAGGCCTGGGTTCGAATCTCGAATTTCCCCATTGTGGGACTAATAAAGGGAATATTAATTAATTAATACTAAAGATGATGTTTCGCTATTTGCAAGGGGTAATTATGTTTCTACTAAATAAACCAACGAGCAGAGCTGGAACGGACAGTGTAAGATAACGTTTCCATGTGTGATTATTATTTATTTTTAGCCGTCTATCCGCAAATCTTAATACTCAATGTGAAAACCCCCAGAACGGTGTTAGTGAAACCAACGTCATGTTTTTGTCACTGTTTACATGTTGGTGGAAAGTCCCAATACTTGTTTGAGTAATTCTGTATGTACATACCTGCATATGTGTGATAGAAGAACAGTAACCAGGAGGGCTTTCATTTTTAGAGCTTTTGATCTCTAAAGCGGCCGAGTGCTGATTTTCCCAAAGAGCGTGTCTTTGCTCCTGACTCATTTAATTAGCTTTCATCACAAAGATACCTCTCTGTGCAATTACACTGTTTATTTGTGCAGACTAATTATCTGCCAGAATAAAGAGGATATTTTCTAACTTGTTTTTCCTGCTTCTTGTAGGGAGGACGAGGAGAGCCTCCGGAACAAGATTCGCGCCGACCACGAACGGGCCCTGCAAGAGGCCAAAGAAAAGCTGCGAAAGTCGCGTGAGGAGCTGCAGGCCGAGATCCAGACGGAGAAGAACAAGGTGGTGAAAGACCTGAAGAAAAAGGATGCGGGGCCGAAGCCCTTACCACCTGTGCCCATGCCCAAAGTGGTGGGCGTTGGCGATGGCGAGCCACTTGAGCCTGAGGTCAAAGAGAAACGGAACAAGATTAGAGAGGTAAGAAATTAGTTTTTAAGTTCTTTATACTTTGCTTTGCTGTTTTTTCTTTTCAATTGGAAAATAGGTAGTATTCTTATTTCTCAAATAATGTTTCTACCTTTAAAGGCCTTTTCATGCTTTCTCCATCCGAATTTATTTACTTTGTGTTTGAACGCATGATAGTGTACCGGTATCTGTACTAGATGTAATTGGCTTACACGATGTCATCAGGGTCCTTCGGTGGCCTACGCACCTGCAGATGAGGTCACGCTTTATAACATAGTTTTGTAAAGATATTTCTTTGCCTCCATGTTTGTCACCCCCATTTGTTGTGTTTGTATGTTCTGAGTTACTAAATAATAATGATAAAAAAATAATGTATATTTACTGCTACTTTCGCGATCCTTCTGAGTCGTGCATGCCTACTGAAGAGCGTCAATGTTCCGTTGCTTTGGGAATCAGACTGTGGTTAAGGTCTGAGGGAAAACTTGGAAATGTTTTAGACGAATCCCGCGATAGGTGAAATCCACGAAGTAGTCAGCTTTATTTTTTTTAAATTATTTTACAATGCATTTGATATGATTGTTGTGGTTTGTTTGTATGTGTAGATGGGAAGTTGTGGTCCTGCAGTGCCACCTTGTGGCATTGCTGCGTTCGTTTCAAGCGTGTTATTTCTTCTCTTATCTTTTTTTTTGTTATTCAACTTCCAGGTTGCTTCACTTTGAGAATTGTGCACATATGTTGACAGAGGAGCCGTAAAAAAGCCATCTATATTAACACATTAATTTGGTTGTTTTGGGAAAGAATTGACATTGTGATTTTTCGTTATTTTACAATGTCCCAAGCTAAGGCAAGATTGCTGACAGTCGGAACTATTAACTAGCGCCCTTGGAGAGCGGAATGAGTTATGGTAGTGTATACAATGTTAAATATATTTAAAATGTAAATTATTAGTCGGAAGGCAAATTGAAATGGTGTCATTTGATTCATTTATATTTCTTCATTCCTTTGTATTGAGTTGTTTGGAGCTGTAAGAGCCATTTCTTATTGTGCTATATTTTATTTTATGTTAGGACTTTACAAAGATTCATGTTTAGTGCTTATTGGTAAACTATGAGATTTAGAATTTACTGTGTTGTAAATAATGGTGTAGTTAATTTGATCATTCAGATTTGACTGCGCGTGCACGTGCGGTGAGATCCCCCCCTGTGCATACAGTGGAAGAGTAGACGATGTGCTTGTCGTGTTCTTCAGTGGAACAAAATAAACGTGGGACAACTGCGAGCTTGTCGGTGGCTTTTATTTGTCTTCTACACATCACATACAAAGCAACAGCGCATGCGCAATATATCCTGTCCGTTCCGTAACCAAATATCAGTTGTGGACAAGATGAATCAGTCCCATTACAGCACTGTCGTTCACAAAACAATACAATCCACCACAGTGCTGGTAGTCGTGAAAGCGAAACGTAGTTTGACCGTTCCCGTAGCGTTCTCATAGTTCAAGTAGATGTTATCCATTCGTTGTGCTGAACGACATTGCTCACAGTACTGGGTTGTGAAACTTCTAATACAAGAAGACGAAAGAGTTCCTTTGGGTCCGTGTGAGTACTTGAATCAAAGTGGAAGCCGTGAATAATATGTGCCGTTATGGACGAGTCAGAACAACCTTCGACTGCCCGCACAGATTAACGTAGTTTACGAGAAAAGTGAATTTCTGCCGTTACAGGAGCGTTGATGATTGATATGTGAATTATTTGTGAAAGTACTATTACAATTTGTGTTTTTCTGTTGTTCTGTAGTTTTCACGGTGCAGAATGCTGAACATGCTTGTTCAGAGATAAAAGATTATCGACACCTGTTTGAAACTCTCTGCGTCCTTATTCGAATTCCAAGGGGCCGCTACACAGAGCACATTACCACTGTAAAAAAAAAAATCTGCGAAGCTGCGGTAGGTGACGCGCGATATAGCAAGGGATTACTATATTAAGAAATATTTCACACTATATACAGACATTGTCTTCATACAGTCTTGCAGCCCAAGTGAACCACGGCATTGTTGTAAGTTCGGCAGGAATAAAGGTAAACGTTCCACTGCTGTTGTTTCAGAAGAAGGGCAGCAAATTTAAAGGAATCTGAAGATAGCCAGATGACTTAAAACTCCTGGTGTGAACTATTCCTTACTTTACAACAAACACAGGATCTGTTTGTTTTCGCTTCTGATAGACCTATGCGCATTCTTGGACCTTGTTTTATGACATGAGCCTCAAATGTGTTTGGAATGGAACATTGTGTGCGTATGCGATCGAACATGCTTGTTTTTGTCAACTACTGCGGTTTATCAGCGTGTCTCATTCAAAGAGCTAGATGTCAAACGTGTATTAAATATTTATAATCTTATCAATGTTATTTGCTCTATTTTGCACCACCGAGTACTGAATTTTGTGATCTATACAATAAGGGGTCTCAGTTATATTTTTAATTAATTTAGCTTTGCTAAAGGTCTGTTTTTTTATTTATGTACAAAGGAAATCTACATTAATACAATATATAAAACAATTTTCGGTTTAAAAAATGCATTTTCATATAGAGAATCACGAAAATCCAAAATTATACTTGACGGCGAGTAGTAAAGTAGGTCTTGGCTTTCTGGAACCATTTTTAACAAATTGAAAAAGGACTGCCTTCCTCACTAGACGTCTTTGTCCTTGCATTTTTACAATAATAGCTTTTATTGTTTTTAATGGTATAATGGTATTTTATGTTATGCTTGTAAAGGTCACTGTCCACCTTGTGAAGAAAAACACAAATAAAATGGAAAATCTGTCAGAAAAATTGCAAAACAATTTTCTCCTAAAATTTTTCAGCCCAAGCGGACACATGCACTTGTAAAAGTTAGCATGAAAGAAAAGCAGGTTGGTTCAATAAAAAAAAAGAATGCAGATTTTCACTCATGCCACTAAGGAATTCTAGTTCCATCACAGCTATTCAAGTTTAAATTACCATCGCAATGCAAAGCATGCGTTTTTTGTAATATGTCTGAATAAATATATGGCATATTTTGGAGAGAGTTCGAATTGCGATTATTACAATTATGATGAATTAATCTTCTTTCTTCTTGTTCTTGAAATCTTTTTAAACTTTGTAATCATTTGACAGCCCTCATAAAAATCTGAATATTTACATTACGAATTGGAACAAGTGCAGTTACATTCATCATGTATGTTTTATTTAACATAACTCGATGAAAACAATAAATAAATGTGCCTTTATGCTTATTGGCGCTAACTTTTCTGCTCCTGCCGTCTTGTTTCGATACGCTGCTTTCGCGTAGTGACAAGTTCTCGTGCGAACTGCAAAGTAATGTGAATTTATAAGGAAAAAGACGTTATTAAATGTATCAATATATGGTTTTATTAATCGATATCGGGCTGTGAAAAGGAAAATCGATTATTGATTTTTAATTTTTTTTAACCGATCCCTAATTCTAATTGAATATAATTTGAATTTTGCTGATTTTATGAAATTGAGTCTTGATTATTCATTCTTGAAGAATTTGTTTCAGAATGGAGCGCACTACTTGGTTTCAAACAGCAGAGGAACTGTTGATTCTCAGTTTACTCACTCTCTTGCAGAAATAAGCAGGGGTGATTCTTGAAAAAGACGTTGCTTTGGATGGCAGTGTATGTTGTTCCAAAACCTGTATGTGCCTGTCGGCATTAATGGCGCTTTCCGAGATGAGCAACTTAACTATGCCACCGCAAACAATATACCCTTTTGAATTTTACGCTTGTGCCAGTCTAGATGGTCCTTTTCCTCTGTGGCCCAGGGTACATGATGTCCATGATAAAAGGTGTACCCGCAAGACCACCTCACTACTACACTTTGCGTCAGACCATCTCAGATGAGCTTGGTCTCAGAGAAGCCCGGTGGTGGTTTTGGTTGAATTTGCCCCAACTAGGGCAAATTGTATTTGTATGTAATGATGTCACGAGAGTATTTGAATCTGCGTTAAATTCTGACCATAACATCAGAGTGGTCGCACTCCCTACTGGGAGAAAGGCTTAGAAGCCGTAATTCACCTTATTAGGGTGTTAACAGTGTACTGTACTCATAATGAGTCTTGTCTGAGGCACCTCACATTGGCATCTTAATGCATGGCTCCTCATTTCATAAAGCTCCCCACCATGTATACTCGCCACACCTCTCTTTTCACTCTTGAGCCTGTCGGTCGATTGAAAGTAGATGATGGGTGTTTAATATCTGCACAGACTTTGACCTTAACATGGTGACACTTCTGGGCCACCTGGCTGTCTGGAGTTTCTAGTTTTTCCAGATGAATAAGTTTTGCAGCAGGAATTGAAAGGGATGATCATTACAGCAGCAAATAATCAACATCTGCAGGGGTAATATACCCCCCAAACATCAATGTGCTCTTAGGAATAGACTCAGACAAGACGATGGATGGATAAACAATGTGAAACGTAATAATAACAAGTAAGAGTCAATAGCCCCTTCCACCGTGCCTATAAAAGCCACAATCTTTTGGCCTTGTGCCATGTTGCATAAACTCACCAACATTCTGAGGGAATATCAGAGCCAGGTGGGGTACCACCTGTATGCAGTGCATTCCACACTGTGGGTACTGAAATGTTAAATTTAACACCTGACACTGGGGGCTGAACGAGCTACTGTATTTTTTCGGATCGCTATCACATGATCGACAAAGTGTCATTTCTGGATTATTGTTATGATTGATTCATGTGTCGATTAATCGATGAATCGGATCACAAAAATCTTATCTAAAGCCAGTCTCGAACTTGAGTTCTAAATTGAACAGAGATTTTAAATTGGACGGGAAAATCAGTGCTGTTGTTCGTTCCAGCGATCCAGCTTCTATCATATTAGGCAGCTGGCTTAGGTGAAGCCCTTTCTTTCAAAATAGCACTTAGAAACAGTAATTCATGCCTTCGTTGCATCTTGGTTACCCCCCCTCTGTGTCCATTTTTTTGGTTTTGTTCTTTTGCTGTCGACACAACTTCAGACTGTTCACTGTTCTGCTGCTTTCTGGTGCTGTTTTCTGGTGTCTACTATATTTGTGTTAGTATCTATCCATCCATCCATCTTCTGTACCGCTTCTCCTCACTAGGGTCGCGGGGGTGCTGGAGCCTATCCCAGCTATCTTTGGGCAGTAGGCGGGGGACACCCTGAACTGGTTGCCAACCAATTGCAGGGCACATAGAGACGAACAACCATCTGCGCTCACACTCATACCTAGGGGCAATTTAGAGTGTCCAATCGGCCTGCCATGCATGTTTTTTGGAATGTGGGAGGAAACCGGAGTACCCGGAGGAAGCCCACGCTAGCACGGGGAGAACATGCGAACTCCACACAGGATGGCCGGAGCCGGGATCAAACCCACGCCCAATGCTGTCTCTCACTGTAAGGCCATCGTGCTAACCAGTCTGCCACCGTGCCGCCTGTGTTAGTATCATTTTTTTGTATCTTAAATTACTGCGGCACTGTCTTTATTGTATTATTGATATTTTATGTGCTACCCTATGCTAAGCGCTTTGTTACAGCTGCAGCTGTTGTAAAATGCGCTATACAAATTTTGTGTAAAAATCCACCACAATCATAACACAAAATACTAAATGCTTGGCCATGTCACTGTGACGTTTCAGATGATGAAGCATGGCTGGGACAGCTACCGTCAATACGGCTGGGGTCACAACGAGCTCAAGCCCCTTGCCAAGAAAGGACATTCTACAAATATCTTTGGTAAGATTACGAACAAAACTTACTTTGATCTCACACACACTCTGGGCGTAACCCTGGGCGTAAACGGTCCCCTTCACAGCCTTGTCTCCTGGACAAAACAATGTGATTCTAACCTCGGTAAATAACTTACTAAGTGCCTTTGAGCGGAAAAGATTCCTGTAACTTTAAACAATACATCAATTATGGGTGATAAAACTGAAATTATGGCTCAGTGATATAAGCGTCAATGATAACGCATTAGTCAGTGTTGGAAATGCCCTTCATTCATGTCAAGGTTGCATAGTCTTCCACTATTAATACAAATGATTACTCTGGCCCACCAAAGGAAAAAAAAAAGAATTTTGTTTGAATATGAGAAGAATAAAGCGATTTTTATGAGAATGATTACATCATCGCCTCAATACATTGCTCGTTACTCTGTAATTCCCAGCGTTAGTGTAAATCTGAGGTTTTTTAGGGGCTAATACATTGTAGCTGTCTAGTAGGGCTGAACGATTTTATCAAAAAAATGAATCGCAATTTTTTCTGGCTGATACCGCAATTTTGATTTTTTTGGTGTTTTTTTTATTTTTTATTTTTCTTCGCAATTTGCAGTGGCATTTACAAACATGACGGAAAATTCCATGCGCCCATTAACTCATTTACTCCCTTGGACGTATAAATACGTCTTTTAAAGCAATGGCGCCCTCTACCAAAGACGTATAAATACGTTTTTTGTTTTTTTTGCGTCATAGTGTACATAAGGGTCTGATGCAACCTCTGACTGAGAATCAGCCTTGTCCGCATTGTGAATCATGTAAAAATCACCCAGCAGGGGGCAGAGGTGCAGAAAATTCGCCTTGAATCTGCGCCAGAGGTACAAATGGGGGGGCGGGATCCTGGGGTAGACTTATAAGCGTGGAGAGCAGCGTTGGGTAGCAGCAGCACTAGCAGCAGTCGCATTAGTAGCGTTAGAAATCAAATCCTCCAAGCAAATGACGATCGAGGAATGTTTTTTTGTAAAAAAAAGCTTCCTATAAGCATCAAGGCTTTGGAGACGCTTTGGTTGAGAGGATGACGCTTCATCGTCGTCACAACAAAGAGCCGTCTAAAGAGGCTGCGCGTGCCTTGCGGCCTGCATCGCCTGCCTTCGGACAATAGCCAAAGCAGCCGAGAGTCCTCACCAGATCCCCCCGAACGAGGAGGTAAGCGCTCACAAGTTACCATCGAACATGTGGTTTTAGCCCTAATGCTTTTATTGTACATATCATGCATCTTGCGGACAGAAAATGTCGCGTCAATGTGCAGTTAGACGCGAGCTTGCTCGCTGACTTCCTCGTCCGGCCGCCTCTATTGCACAATTACACGCGAGCATAACTCCTCCCAAACAGGGAAATAAACGCTCGCAAGTTACAATTGAACACGCGGTTAGCCCTTATATCCACTTATTTTACATATCATGCATCTTGCGGGAAGAAAATCTTGCGTGAATGTGTAGTTAGACGCGAGCATAGGAAGTGAGCGAGCGAATGTGCGCTTCCAAGCAAGCATAACTCCTCCCGAACAGGGAAATAAACGCTCGCAAGTTACAATTGAACATGTGTTTAGCCATCATGCATCTATTGTACATATCACGCATCTTGCGCGCAGAATATGTCGCGTAAATGTGTAGTTAGACGCGAGCATAGGAAGTGAGCGAGCGAATGTGCGCTTCCAAGCAAGCATAACTCCTCCCGAACAGGGAAATAAACGCTCGCAAGTTACAATTGAACATGTGGTTAGCCATCATGCATCTATTGTACATATCACGCATCTTGCGCGCAGAATATGTCGCGTAAATGTGTAGTTAGACGCGAGCATAGGAAGTGAGCGAGCGAATGTGCGCTTCCAAGCAAGCATAACTCCTCCCGAACAGGGAAATAAACGCTCGCAAGTTACAATTGAACATGTGTTTAGCCATCATGCATCTATTGTACATATCACGCATCTTGCGCGCAGAATATGTCGCGTAAATGTGTAGTTAGACGCGAGCATAGGAAGTGAGCGAGCGAATGTGCGCTTCCAAGCAAGCATAACTCCTCCCGAACAGGGAAATAAACGCTCGCAAGTTACAATTGAACATGTGGTTAGCCATCATGCATCTATTGTACATATCACGCATCTTGCGTGCAGAATATGTCGCGTAAATGTGTAGTTAGACGCGAGCATAGGAAGTGAGCGAGCGAATGTGCGCTTCCAAGCAAGCATAACTCCTCCCGAACAGGGAAATAAACGCTCGCAAGTTACAATTGAACATGTGGTTAGCCATCATGCATCTATTGTACATATCACGCATCTTGCGTGCAGAATATGTCGCGTAAATGTGTAGTTAGACGCGAGCATAGGAAGTGAGCGAGCGAATGTGCGCTTCCAAGCAAGCATAACTCCTCCCGAACAGGGAAATAAACGCTCGCAAGTTACAATTGAACATGTGGTTAGCCATCATGCATCTATTGTACATATCACGCATCTTGCGCGCAGAATATGTAGCGTAAATGTGTAGTTAGACGCGAGCATAGGAAGTGAGCGAGCGAATGTGCGCTTCCAAGCAAGCATAACTCCTCCCGAACAGGGAAATAAACGCTCGCAAGTTACAATTGAACATGTGGTTAGCCATCATGCATCTATTGTACATATCACGCATCTTGCGCGCAGAATATGTCGCGTAAATGTGCAGTTAGACGCGAGCATAGGAAGTGAGCGAGCGAATGTGCGCTTCCAAGCAAGCATAACTCCTCCCGAACAGGGAAATAAACGCTCGCAAGTTACAATTGAACATGTGGTTAGCCCTTATATCCACTTATTTTACATATCATGCATCTTGCGGGAAGAATATGTTGCGTGAATGTGTAGTTAGACGCGAGCATAGCTCAACTCCGACTAGGAAGTATGCGAGCGAATGTGCACTTCAAGCAAGCGTGACTCCTCCCCGACGAGGAAGCAATACTGAATGGTGTAGTAATCATACAAACTTTCTACAATTCACAGATTGTGCATCCCGCGGCAAGAAGGTTCCTCCTCGTCTTGTTGGTGCAAAGAAAGGTAAATTATAATATGAAACTTCACACGCCAGCAATAAAATGCAGCAATAAATATATATTTCCAATTGTTTATATTTACAGGTTGTGCATCAGGAAGCAGTGGTTCCGGATGGCGTCACACACACTGGATGGCAACCGAGGAAAATCGAAAAAATGTTGTGTGCCCTTGCATCAAGGCAACTGTTTTATTTTATATCACACAAAAAAAAAGTATGTATGACACTGATGTATTTCATTTTTGTACATAGTTCAACAGTTCAGTCGTTTTCTGTTATGTGCAAATAAATTTATTTTGTTATCAAAAACATATTTTTTGTGCTTTTTTTGTATTTTATAGAAGGCATGCATTATTTAGATGTTAGAGGTGTCATAAAAGCCATAAATAATAGTGTCAAAGTTCAAATTATGGTCGAAATGCATCAGTTTACAAAAAGCTCAATTTTCTCCGTTTTTTCCCCAGGGATTGGAGTTTTCATGAAATTTAGCTATTTTCAAATGGCGATTGCTCAAGAATGGAAAAAGATAGAAACAAACTTTCTTTTTCTGTTGAAAGAAGAGAGTCTCATCTTTCTTTTGGTGTGCTCCATGTCTATATAGCATTAGAATACAATATTCTATCCATTTTCACTGGAGCAACCCGCTCAATCCCAGCGTTTTCCTGGGTTTTGACTAATATTGCAAGGCCCACAGAATATTGTATTGTAAAAATGAAATACCATTGCGATGAGCAATTCGTCATGCAATGTCTGACCAACCTTTCGAAGTGCTGTGATGACGGCTTCTGCCCGTATGATGTATTCAGTGACACTCTCACTGTTACATTTTCTGAGCGTGGTCAACTTTTTGTAGAGGCTAAGAATGCGCGGCTTGCCAGTACCCGCATAATGCTTCCTCAATATTTGCAGTGCTTTTCGTCCATCATCTACTGCATCTTGCATTACCAGTGATAAACTGTTGTCATCCAAAAATTGTATCAGCTCTGCTTATGCTTCAGCATTTTTCGCTTCAAAGACGGCTCTTTTATCATCTTCATCATCTGTCTCATTTTCAGCAGGATTGTACAGAACCGCGTCTTTGAGCCCTTGTAGTTTTAAATGACCGAAAAACTTTGTCTCCCACAGTTCATAGTTTTTCTCATCCCCGTCAAAAACGAGTCTACTCCAGCGGCTACCCGTTTCAGTCGGCCGCCGGTTCATTGCGTTAGCCATTGGCTTAGTCGCAGTTATGCTCACCAGACTCGCAGTACGTCGCGGCTTCTTTCTGGTGGTAGAGTCCAAGAATTCCTGATTTTGTCCTGGCTTCAGTTGGGTCCTGGGCCCATAACCTGTTGGCAGAGTGGTACTACGCAGCAGTAGTATCGCGTCCAACTACTTTCAGGATCAGCAAACCAGAATTTCTGTATTGACAGAGGAATAACTGCACACAACCTGTCTCGTCTGACAGTGTGGAAGAAGTGAAGATTTTATTCTGAGGCTACAAAGGATAAAAGGGGCGGCACATCATAAGCATGCATGTGATAAAGTATTACATCATAAACATATACCTAACAAAGTAAGGACTTTGAGAGCACATCTTTAACTAATGTACATGTTCTTTGTACATAGATGTCATATTATGTCAATAAAATCATTGTCCCTTAGCAAAGCTAAATTGATTAAAAATACCTAGTATTGTATATGTAGTGCAAATAGTATATGGTGTAAATATTATTGATTAAATATTTAGTATGTGTTTGACATCGAACCTCTTCGTCGTGATGTCCTCCGTTTCAATGTGAGCGCCTGCTGAATTGTTAATGTAGCCGTTGTCTTATTTTATGTCCACATACATATTGATTGCAATATAACATTTCTGTCCATAGCTGCTCGCTCTCCGCCCTAACACGGTCCTAACCAGTCTTCTGTGAAAAGTTGACTGTACATCTACATCCACCTATTTTGTGTCGAATCTGTACATCACTTTAGCGATTGGCACACTTAGCGACTCCTCGTTCGCTCCCTTGTTTAAAACACTTCTTGTTAGTTGGGCCGTTTATTTGTCATGACTCAGCTCGTTGCTGCTGCTGCTGTGCTTGGACTTGCAAGTACAAATAAAGCCCATACTGTTGTGGCGCAAGATAGCTTGCCGCCTAGTATTCAAACAGCGGCGCAAGAAATTATGTCCGGCACAACGATTTTGGCTGCGGCCTTCCTGTGTAGAGTTTGCATGTTGTGAAATGCGCTATATAAATAAAATTGTATTGTATTGTATTGTTCTCCCCGTGCCTTTCCTCCGGGTACTCCGGTTTCCTCCCTCATTCCAAAAACATGGATGGCAGGTTGATTGGACACTCTAAATTGCCCTCTAGGTATGAGTGTGAGCGTGAATGGTTGGTCGTCTCTGTGTGCCCTGCAATTGGCTGACAACCAGTTCAGAGTGCCCCCCGCCTACTGCCCGAAGATAGCTGGGATGGGCTCCAGCATCCCCCGCGACCCTTGTGTGGAGAAGCGGTGCAGATAATGGATGGATGACCACGGGGCCGCATGAGTTCTTATCTGGTCCGAATCCGGACTGTGGTCCACCATTGACAATGTCCTGGTGACATGACTTTCATAACAAGATATGAATATCTTAATCTTAATATCTTCATATATGAAATGAAGATGTTAATATTCCATAGCAATAGACTGATTATCGTGGGCCAATATTTGGCTTTTTGCCAATTATATTATGTTAAAGCAGATGAATTAAAAGCTGGTTTATTTTGGCTAGCTGTATCTCTCTCTCTCTCGTTCTCTCTCTCTCTCGCTCTCTCAACACATCACTAAAGTTAATAAACGTGCTTAAAGGCATTTGAACTAAGTCAAGTTTTGGAGTTTTTAATTTTCAATTACCTCTTTTTTCAACAAATGAATATCAGCTTCAAATATCGGTTATCTGCCTCCATGACCTCTAACAATTGTTATCGGTATCGGCCCTGAAAAAAGCATCTAAGTCTATCACTACCCCGTTGTCCCAAACTGAGGTAGTTCCACTTTAATAAAATCCAAAACAATGATTATTGCAGCAGCGCATAGAATAAATTCATAAATCTTTTTGCAGGAAGTTTTTATAGGATCTTTGATTAATGGCACTTGGGACTGTTGAAACAGCTCTCACTCCAATCTAAATGTTATATCAAGTGTTGTCATAAATCTGTGACCATGGTTGTGCTGTTTGAGAATGTCAATGTACAGCCATTATTGGCTCGTGAATACTGAAAATGTTGCTGATTATTTTTTTATATGATGAACTTCCACATTGAACTGATGAACTAGTAATGTTGGTGTCTTTGCATCTGTTGGTAGGAAACTTAGTCCATTCAGGGCTGAAGCAGTGTTGCTAGAGTTCCTGTGTTTTTTCCTTGTCCATATTAGAGGTGGGCGTTCAACAAGATTTCTAGTTAGTATAAGCAATTCAAAGAGTGGGTGGATGGATGGAAGGAAACATCAACTATTTTCCACTCATGAGTTTCCATATATATCTTGTGCAGGTAATTCTCAGCTAGGAGCATCCATTGTGGACGCCTTGGACACACTGTACATAATGGGCCTGCACGAAGAGTTCAAGGATGGGCAGGAGTGGATTGAGCAGAATCTGGACTTCAGTGTGGTGTGTATCTCACTAATGCCAGTTAATTCACAGGTTGTCATTCACAAACATCCACCCCCAAAAAATTCTCCCCTTCAAATAGAAGCCATGATCAGGAAAGTGGTCTCTTTCCTGTTTTTTCCTCTGTAGAATTCCCTGGAAATCTTTATTTTGTCCATCACTGTCATCCATACACCCTCCCTTTCTTCCTTGATATTATTTTATATATATTTTATTCCTGTTTCGGCATTCCTTTTGCTCATGTCTTGCTAGTCAAACACATTCCAGATGGGAAAGAATATCTAATAGTGTTTCACTGAGTCACACAGCAGCCTAATTAGCCTCTGAGGACCACCGTGACAGTGCCCTGGAATGAAAGCAAACAATAGAAAGAGACGGAGCTCACTTAAGGAATTAGATTGGCGCAAGAAGCAGAATCACACTCTGTATTGAGAAAGAGGTAGTGGAAGTCAATCCAATGTTCCCTGGAACATCCTGGAAGTGTAAAGAGAATCCACCAAAGCAACTGCTAAATAATTGAACAAAATATAAATTGCAATAGAAAAGCAGACTGCTAATCATTATGTATGCAGCATCGGTGATAGTACTGTACTATACAATACTCATACTCGTAAAAATGCACTGATACTTGATTCTACACACGTTTGGTGGTCTCCAAAGAAATATTTTTTTGGTTTCTCCACAGCAGAGTTCACTTTCTCTTGTCTAACACAGGGTTCTCAACCTTTTTTTCAGTGATGTATCCCCCTGTGAAATATTTTTTGAACCAAGTACCCCTTAACCAGTGCAGAGCATTTGTTGGTTAAAAAAAAAAAAAAAGACTTGAACATACCACCAGCGTCTGATTTATTAAACTTTAGAACCTTTCAAATTGCATTTGCATTGGTCAGCAAAAAAAAATAAATAAATCAACATGAAGTGTCCTCTTTTGGATCAGTGACCTACAACTTCTGCGAAGAAATACAAATAAAACAATCCTCAACATACAACCAGAATTTTGCCAACTGTGGTTTGGCCTTTTTTTTTGCACTTGTGCCTGAATTTATTCAGTAGGCTTACGCTTCAACCACGACTCCATTATTTGCGTCTTTAAGTGATTGACAGGTGACGTGACAAGTTTCGTCGAACCATTCTAGAACGGGGGAGAATCTGGGTTTTTCAAATAATGAAATTGAATAACCTTTTGAATAGAACAATGTTTTATGAACTTCTATCTTCTTCCTGAAAGATTTAATTTAGTCAATAATTATTTGTAAAATATCTTTGCAGCTTTATTTGTTATTTTTAAAATCTTGTGTAGCCCCTGGAGTTCCTTCAAGTACGCCCAGGGGTACGAGTACCCACATTTGAGAACCACTGGTCTGGTTCGACTCATCAGTAAATTCTACAGGAGCGTAATAACGAATTTGAATCAGGGGTGCCGGAGGAGGGAATCTAAAACAGGGGTCTCGCAGTCTGATCCTTGGGAGCTCCTATCCAGCCTGTTTAACATCCAACATCTTCCCCCATCTGTGGTCCCTTCTCAAGGTTTCTCACTTTTCCCCTAATGGGGTTTTGAATTTTTCCTTGCCCTCCTGGGGGTTAAGATCAGGGGTTGTCGATTGTGGTTATGTAAAGCCCTTTGAGACTGTCTGTGATTCAGGGCTATATAAATAAAATTGACTTGGCTTGACTTGACTTCCCTGAATTGCTCGCTCACTCACAAACAAAGATGGGGCAAGGTTAACTAACGTCTTGATGAACAACTATGTGAGATAATGGTTGAACAGTTTAAGGGCATTTTTCCTCAATGTACAATTGCAAGTAATTTATTGATATCATCTTCGGACATATTTTCATCAAAAGGTTCAGAGACATCAGAAATCACTGCATGTAATGCAGCAAGGCCCAAAACCAACATTAAATACCAAGTGATCTTCATCCTTCAGGTGGCACTGCAAAGAAAAAGAAATGTGTAACGGATACCACCACATGGGCTCAGGAACATTGAAGAAAACCAATGTCAGTTTATACAGTTCTGCACCACATGCCGAAGTGAAACTTAAAACTCTACTATGCAAAGTAAAAGCCATTTATCAACAACACCCAGAAACCTCATCCGCTTCTAAGGGCCTGAGCTCATCTAAGATGGATTGATACAAAGTGGAAAAGTGTTCTGTGGTCTGACAAGTCCAATTTTTAATTTTTGGGATGAATTGTGGATGTGGTGTCCTCTGGGCCAAAGAGCAAAAGAACAATCTGAATTGTTACAGACGCAAAGTTCAAAAGCCAGCATCTGTTTGTGGTCTGTGTTAGTGCTAATGACATGGGTAACTGTGACATCTGTGTAGGCACATTCATGCTGAGAGGAACATACGTTTTGGAGAAACTTATACTGCCATCCAAGCGACATCTTTTTCATGGATGCACCTGCTTACTTCAGTAAGACAATACCAAACCACATTCTGCACATGTTAAAACATTGTGGCTTTGCAAGTACTGGATTGGCCTGCCTTCAGTCCAGACTTGTCTCCCATTGAGAATTGGTGGAGGAATTCTACCGACAAAGCTTCAACAATAAGTAACATCAGTTGTGAGCTGCATGACGACCATCTTGGGTGAGTTCGGAAATGACCTCCAAGCGCGCGTCGCTCAAATTTGTCATTGGGTTATTCAAAGTCTGCGCCAAAAACAGGGTTTAATTGCGCACTCCCTGTAGTCCGACCTGGGACTCCGTGCACCAGTGTTGGCCGCGTTTGGAAATGAAAGCTAACGGTGCGCATTCAGTTTCTCTGAACACACCCACTCTCATTCGAGTAGTGCACAAGCATCGGAGTGAAATTCCGAACGTGCCCCTTGGCTACTGTGGTGTTATGAGCTGTCACGTGACAACTAGAATCTCAATTCACATGTATTTGCAAGAAACTATTTCACCTATTATTCGTTTAATTTAGTTTTAGTAATATTTAGTTGAAAACACAACTGCACTTTTGGGGCTGACAAAAAATATTTATATCATATTAGATCCTCATGCGCTGCATTTTTTCATGACAGCGTAGAAAGTCACGCCATTGCTATTTTTAGACACTGTGATATACCGTATCACTCTAACGTGTACATATGTATACATCTGTATATGTGTATTTTTTTAATGTATGTATACTGAACGTGTGTGCGCGCGCACAGTTGAAATTGATCTACTCGCATTCTGTACAGAAATCCTGTCTTTTTTAGTGATTGACTGTTAAACTAAATTCATGCATGTTGGCCCAAGCAAAGATAATTTGATTAGACTCATAATGGTGTACCATTGAAAGAGCCCCTGCCCAATCATGACAGTATCAATTGTCCCCATTTTCCAATTTTATGCCATCCCGCTGTTCGAACGCCTCATTACTAAGACCCTTTGAAATTCCGCAATGTCGCCCTACTTTCTGCCCTTTTTTAAGTTAAAGATGTATGTCGCAGCCATTCCTCCTCCAGTCAGTTTTCATCACAAAATGCTCGCCTGTATCTCTGCACACAGAAACCCGGCTGCAAGTTACTCAGACAGACAGGGCAAGCCCACAGCCTCCCAATCCGTTTTAAATCAAGGTCGACTGGCTGCTGCGTTGTCCTTTCCCGAGGTGTCCTCGTTAAAGAGAGGCGGAAACAAGCAGTCAGTGATTTCTGCCAATAAACGAGTCATGCTTGTTTTCTTTCTCAGATTAGAAAAGAATAAAATGACCGCCATTTACAAACCACAGAGCAGAATAACGAGATATGCTGCTCTCATTCTCCTATTTTCCGCCAACACTGAACTTTTCGGCAGTGCATAGATGTATTTGCTCCTTTTGCATGATATGCTGTATGAAGCAGAACCCCCCCCCCCCAAGCCACCAACCCCAGAAAAAAGGGTTGCAGCTCCATTGCTCATCATTATTTTACAAAACACCAGAAATTTGACCTTTGGGATCTGCTCGTCTATGTTAGGATCAAATGTACTTTGTACAATGTTTTGGCTTGCTCTGACCTGGAAATTGTGAGATAATAGGTGTTTTCTGACATTGATTCCCAACAAAAGACTCCAATTTGCTCGCCCTAAAACAGGAGAGGCACGAATCAGTACATTAAGTGTTTTTCCAGCTTTGCGACATCCATAGAAGACGTCTGTTGCTGCTCCATATCTCCTTCTCCAATCTTTCTCGACTTAACCTCGCCATACCACATAGCACGCCGCTACTTCACTTTTCACACCCCAAAGCTATTATTGGTTTTCAGTTCTATTAGAAGAAGGATTCTCTTTAAAACCTTATAAAACTGACACAGTGTGATCTTGACAGACACATGCTCTAGGTGTCAAATGAATAAAGCTGTGAGGGATATTAGGTGTAAGGCTGTTTATAGTCGTGTCAATCTGAAATATGAAACAACCACAGAGGACAAACCTTCACCAAGGCTTTAACTTTCACAGAGTTGTGTGCCTCTGAACCGAGGTAATGATAGTTTTGGAATGTTAATCATAGTTTTAATACATATATATATATTTTTTATTTGTTTATTTATTTATTTTATTAGTTATATTGCACTGAAGAGGGGAGCCCTCCAATCTCGTTGTACACCGAGTACAATGACAATAAAGGGCATTCTGATTCTGATATAGATTTTAGTTAAAATTTAGTTTTCAGAGTGGCTTTGTCAGTTATCAGTTTAAGTTTAGTTATAGTATTAGTTTTCGTTTTTCGAAAAGTTGGTGTTTTACTTGTGTGCAAGATTGGAAAAACACTATTGTGCAGTGAAAATGTAACTAAAGTATTATTTTTAAAATAATTTTAATTACATGCGGTGAACAAATGTCATCTGCTCACTTTTTTATCTATTGGTTGCTGCTTGATGACATCGCTTCTGTGTGACACACTAGCTAACATACGTGCGATAATATTGAAATATCTTTAAAATAACCCCTATATGTATTAAAATGATTGTCAAAAAATAAAACGGACAGCTTTGCCAAAATTATAGTTATTAGTTTTATAAGGGTAAAATATAGTTCTGTTTTTCATTTTTTAAGAGCATTTTGTTATTTTATTTAACCAATTTTTTTTTTTAAATTTCATTTTCAGTCATTTGGTTAGTTTTCGTTAACTAAAATACCCTTGGTCTGAACAGCTACCCATCAATTTTTGATACCATCCCAGCTGACTTTGGACATGAGGTGGTGAACACCCTGGAATGGTCGCCAACATGTTGCAGGGCACATGCAGCCTTGCGCTCACATTCACAATGCAATTTAAGAGTCTTCAATTAAACAAACAGGCATGTTTTTAGAATATGGGAGTTTTCTGTGAACCCACACAAGCACAAGGTGAAGAATAACACTATACACACAGGAAAGAGCCCGGATTCAAACCCGCAACCTCTGAAATGTGAGACGGATGTACTATCCTCTTCACAAATATCAAATACTATTCTTCCGATCCATTCCTAGACCTCATCGGTCAATCGCCGGGCACAATTCAGTCAGCATTCTCACGTAAATTCACACCTATAAGAGATTTAGAGACTAGGGTTGCACGGTGTGCCACTTTTGCAGGGTCTTTTTTTTTTAGTCTGCGAGAAAACGGGCTGCAACTCCTGTCATAGACTTGCAAAACATTTATACAATATGTTTTGAGCAAATTAGTCATGTTTTCTTTCAATGTTGCAAGATCATCTTGATCTTCAAACATGAAAAAACTAACATACAAGTAAATGACTTGCTCAGCGATAGCCACTGCAAAGGTATGAGAGAACCAGTGTTTCTTAGTATTTTGTCTTTTTTCACAAGAAAGACATTTGTTGACATAGTTCCTACCACTAACAGGGCTCCACGCAGATATTTTTTTCTTAGGAGCACAGACTTCCCGAACTCAATAATTTAGTGGCATAAGCAAAACCTTTGAGTGCACACTGTAAGTCAACTTGCAAAGCAAATATTCAAATTCACTGTATTACTAATAACACATCGCAACTCATCCCTAAACAGAAATTCCTTCCTTTTTTTTCGCCATGATCATTTCCTCACAAATTGACTTGGACTCCTTATCAGGGTTTATCTCTTCCGGCACATTAAGTTTAATGGGGAAAGAGTAAGCACTTGCCAGTGTTTTTCATTTACAAGAAGTTATGTGAAACCTATAGGTTTGAACGATAACCGCAAGAGCCACCCATTTTCATACGTGAGCCAATGTCACTAGGACTAAGCGATACGGCCATAAAATAAAATTGTGCACTCCATTTTGCTTGTGTTGCTTCATGATGGGGTTAACTTAACAATCAACTCCAAATGATTAACCAAATGAGTAACACCGCATGTATGTATTATTGAATACTTGTATTTCTGTATCTGATGTACTATTTTATCGCTTCCCGTTACCAGAATGTCGAGGTGTCTGTGTTTGAGGTCAACATCCGCTTCATCGGAGGACTGCTGGCAGCCTACTATCTCTCTGGACAAGAGGTCAGTATTCACCTGTGGTTCTTCCAGAAGAAAACACAAAATGTGTATTTAGGTGCAATGTTTTATTTACAATCTTGCCTTTAGGTAAAGCCATGATAGTTTTTAAATTCAAACAAGTCAGTTTCTTGTTGTTGACTTTTGCCAGTGTTTTGGACCTTGTTGCAAAAGGCACATGGTTTTAGGATATGTTAACCTCCTTCAATTGATTCTTGACTTTTGCTTCCACAAGGAAAATAGTCTTCAGCAGAAGTTACCAACATATTTATTTTTGTAAATGGAGAGCTACTTCTTGGCAGCTGATTAATATGAAGGGCTATAGTTTGATAAATATTTATGAAATTCTGTCAAATTATCTTTGATCATGTTATTATTGTATGTTATTAATAATTGATTTTAGAGCTATAAGTAACAATTGTTTTAATAATTGATTGATTAATGATGATTATTTCATTGATTAATTGATTGATTAATCAACATAAATTATGATTCAGTTACTGGTTTGGTCTATAATGTCAGAAAATAGGCAAAAAAAGTGAATCATTGTTTTCCAAAGTAAAAGCAAATGTTTTATTTTGATTTAACACAAAGATCAGTAGTCTGCTTTCATTGAGGACTACAGAAATCAGACAATATTTACTGTGAAGCTGAAATTCAGAGGATTTGGACAATTTAAATTTTGTCTTAACAAATTAAATTAAATGTGATCGCTTGTCAATTAATCGTTGCAACTCTAATTTATGTGATGACACTCATAATGTTATTTCTCACAATAATTAGGAAACATAAGTATCTATATACAATATCCAACACTTTATAAATCTCTGGCAGAGTTTGCATTTTGAAATGATAACTTATACATTTGTTGAAAATCACGTCTCATTATTTGTGAGCTATTTATAGCTACCACGTTGATGATGTCTGTTCCACAATCTCACTTTAGGCGTCCTGCTGGTTTTGACGGAGAGCAAAGTCAATCACCTGACCTCAACTTGTAGGTTGTCTGCAAGGTGTGGTGCAACATACAGAGGTGTCGTGTTGTTAGTGTTCAAATTTTTTAAAATTGTTTTTTATTCAATTATATTAAAAATTACATATCTACCCATGCTGAACCTTGCCCAGAAGTGCCGCATGAGCTTGGCCGGTTGAAGAAAATAAATAATAATAAATAAATGGTTAAATAACGAGGTGCTTATTTAAGTTTTTATGTGTAACCCTGTATATTGTGAAGAGGTCAAATGAATTGCTGTGATGCATTTTGGTACGGTTGGAAATCTTTCGGTGTGTGACACAAACCACATTCATGAGACATGGATGTTGTTTACAGACTCATCCACTCATTTGGATTAGAGAAAGGAGACTACAAGTCTGGAGGCACCCTCAGTTCAGGAGATAGTCCAGTTGGGGCTAGGGATTGTGGAAACATGGTCTCACTATGAATTAGTTAACATATTTTGGAGCTGCTGGCAAATTATGCTCTCGTGGATGCCCTACATTCGGTTCGGCCTGCTAGCAAACGGGAAGAAATTCAGCTCTGCTCTATTTTCAGTCTTCCTCTTGGGGGTGAGACGCTTAGCTAACACGCAGTAATGATTTTCTGGCAGAGTGATGGCAAATACTGTGCAGTCAAGGCGTCTTGTAATATTTTGTTTCACATTGACAAGATCAGACACTCTTTGCCCACTTTCTAACATTTTCTCTACCAACGTGGCTGGAGTCTTGTTTGAGCCTTGCGCCCATGTAGGGCGCAAGGTAATGAAATGGCAAACAATAGATGAGCTGCAGAAGCGGCATGAAGGTGACCAACCCAATACAACAGGCAATTTCATCCCGTTTCCCCTGCTGTCCCTCAGGGGCCTTTTTTTACCAACCACTCATTCAACACATTTCATAGTCTACCTGTTAACTCCTTTAGTACAATCATTTACTGCAGGCAGGCATGTGCGCTCTGTACTGTAGTCATCGCCTCCATCAAAAAAGACTTGAGCAGCTTCCGCTTTGTGAGAAAAATTTTCATCTTCTCGCTTTTGTGCGACCAGCAAATGTAACTTTTAAATTACCGTATTTTCGCAGTCATAAGGCGCACTTAAAAGTCCCAAATCTTCCCCTAAACTAACACAGCGCCTTGTAAGGCGACTGCGCTCATTATATGGACAAAGTATCACTCGCGACCATCAACGCTTTTACTCATTGGGCTGTTCAGAGTGCATGTTAGCACACCCTGCTGGACAAAGTGTGAGTCATCTATGCTTCAAAGTGACCATGACTATACATTATGTGACTATGGTGTTTGGGTGATGGTGTGGGAGAAAGCTGGACAAAAGGGCAGATGTCCACAATGTTGTAGTCTGTCTTATCATTTATGTTATTGCAAGCAAGAAACGTCCCAGGTTTAGACAACAGACAAAAAGTCCAAAGCATAACAGCACATCTCTCTAAACAGCCATGCAAATCTCTCTAAACAGCCATGTGATTTGGCTGAGTCTGAGTGGCTCCCAGAAGGCATTGCTCTAATGGCTCCCAAGAAGCCATTGCTATATCATTTTGTGTTATTTTTATTTCTTTTTGGTATATTGATGGCATGAGAGATACATGTTTTGTGTTAATCTTATTTCTTTGTTTCATTGTTTGCTTGTATGCTGAGTATTTTTTTTTTTTTGAAACCGTGACTCTAAGGAGTGTGGTGACCAGTGAAGTCCCTCCCCTGACGTAGTCTTGTAGACTATTGCCATGATACCTATTATTGGTTAGAGTCATTGTTAATGATAGCGATTGTCAATGGTATCATAGCAACTGTCTTTGAAATGTGACAATTGCTTATGGTATTGAGGCAAAATGAATTGCCATGGGCTGAGTCAGCGCGAGCAGCCGAGCTATTGCTATGCTAAAAGCAGCTGAGCTAGCGCCTTACAAGGCGGCGCGCCCAGTGTGTGCTTCAAAGACAGAAATAGCACCCTCAACAGGTGTTGCGCCCTTTGAGGCAGCGCGTCCTATGACTGCGAAAATATGGTAGTACTATTAAATCCAGTGAATAACATACGGTAGTACTATTAAATCCAGTGAATATCATCACCCTTGAACACTACTTTGTTTCTCTGTATTGTGTATAATACAATCCCCGATTTGCTGGACTCCATTACACTATGAAAAAAAACCACACAATTGATAAAACAATCCTGACAATAAGAAATATTGAAATGTCCAATTTAGATCGACTTAAGCTCCCACGCAAATTAAGTGTGTGACCTAACATACTCAACAGATGAAGCAGAGCGAATGTTCAGAGTAAGCTCATTCCAAAGCTTAGGTGCTGAGACCACAAACGCCCTGTCACCCCTGCATTTTAGTTTTGAACGGGGACACGTGATCCCAGGGCTCTTATTGGCACACACAACAGTTCAGACAACTATACAGGAGCCAGACAATTCTGAGATTTTAACACAAACAAAATTGTTTTGAATTGACTCTTAAGGCACAGGGAGCCCACAAAGTGACTGCAGAGGTTATATGTTCAAAACACCAAAATGTCTCTATCATGCATCCAGGCCATAATATTGTACATGGAATTGCAATAATCTGCTCGTGCTGTAATAAATGTATGAATTAGTTAATCCATTTGGTCAGAAGGCAGGTAAGATTTCACTTTGGCGATCAGTCGCAGCAGAAAGACGCTTGCTATTTCCACTGCGCTGATTTGCTGAGCCAGTTTAAATGAACTGTCAATCATTATGCCATGGTTGTTTACACATGAACTGTGAGGTAACACCAAGGTCAAGGGTATGGTCAGGTTCACCAAACATCATTGCTTCAGTTTTATTCACATTTTGGTTCAGAAAATGCAATTTCTGCCAATCTCTCACTTCCTTCAGACAGTTTTGAAAAGACTGCAAGCAAATCAGATTATGAGATAAAGGGCTTTCATTTTTAAAATAATGTTTTCCAAAATCTTTTTCTTCCACTGTACATTCTTTTAGTAATTTTCATAAGATACATATTTCTTTACTTTGCTTTTAAATGTAAAGGCTTTTAATTGAACCACTTTGAACCATAGTGTGAAATGTCCTATATAAAGGCAACGGCAAACAGAATAGCAATAAAATCAAACAACTAGATAAATGGAACAAATGAGTAAAAACAAAACAGTCAGACAATCAATAGTTCAAATAAAGAAAAGAGTAATTAAACCATCTAGTGGCGGTAATTAAATAACAGATGTTATGAAAGGCTAAGAGCTGGCTAGCATCGGGCACGGTTAGCGGTGGCAGTGTAAAACGATGTCATCTTAATTAATTGTCTCTTTTTCAAAACATACACTTGCATGCATGCTAGCTTATGTTTTAGCGCTAGGGTATGTTTCGACATGCCTGCGTGTTAAATTCAGAAATAGCACCCGCAACTGAGACTGCGACCTTTAATCAATCACTACCAGCCGAGTAAAAAAATGGTAGTAAATGAGTTAATGCGGTGCGACCTATGGTCATTAGAATACGGTAGTTCCATAAAAACGTGGCTTCAGGTTAATCGTTATTGCTACAAAGGAACCCAGTTTTTGTGTTGCTCGTTTCATTTATGCACTTTTGATTTATTCTGTCGTGTCTGTTGCATGTCTACGCAGGTAACCATATTAAACTGTAGTCGGATGAAGCGGCTTGGATGTTACCCTTGTTAGGGTGTTAGTGATCCTAGTCAAAGGACGTAAAAATACACAGTGGATTCATGTTTGTTGTCGTAACATTTTAAAACTCCTTTTTATTTAAAAAAAACTATGGTCCTTGAGAGTAGGGCTGGGCGATAGGGCTGAGAACTATATCGTGTCGCAAGTATGTATATTGGTCGTTATCGCTAAATATTGAATTATTATTATTATTATTTATTTATTTATTTTTACTATTGAGAATAAAAAAGGGAAAAGGGCTAAATTCCAATTTGTTTTATTTTAAAATGTAACATTTAACCTTCAAATTGAACTAGAAAAAAAGTCAAACGCACGCCGAACTCCCTTGAGATTCGAGTCCGTGGAGGGTGCTTATTAACGGCTTTATAGCTACGTACGCCGGCCTCGCTTCCCCGGAGCTCTCATATGCTGGAGCTCCGGCCCGTTTCATCCTGTGCATGTCCGCGGAGGGTGCTTGTCATCGGCCTAACTGCTACGTACGCTGGCCTCGCTTCTCCGGAGCTCTCGTGTGCTGGAGCTCCGACCCGTTTCGTCCAGTACGTGTCCGTGGAGGGTGCTTGTTAGCGGCTTAACTGCTCAGTACGCCGGCCTCACTTCTCAGGAGCTCTCGTATGCTGGAGCTCCGGCCCGTTTCATCCTGTGCATGTCCGCGGAGGGTGCTTGTCATCGGCCTAACTGCTACGTACGCTGGCCTCGCTTCTCCGGAGCTCTCGTGTGCTGGAGCTCCGACCCGTTTCGTCCAGTACGTGTCCGTGGAGGGTGCTTGTTAGCGGCTTAACTGCTCAGTACGCCGGCCTCACTTCTCAGGAGCTCTCGTGTGATGGAGCTACGGGCCGTTTCCTCAAGTCGGACGGTAAGCCGACCTTTCTCCACCCATTTTGTTTGTTTGTTTTGAGTCACGCTAGCTCAGCGGCGCACCCGTAAGCCTCCGGTTGTATTTCCTAAATGGGAAGGAGTTTGTGACGAGTTGGGCCGTGATAGGTCTAATCTGCTCTGTTATTTATTTCTTTTTTTTTGATGGATAATTTCTGAATACCATTTTCTATTGATCTCAATCACCCAACTATCATTATCAAATTATTGTCACAGCCTTACTTGAGAGGTGTTTTGAAAATTCTGTTAATGACTTGAAATTATGCTGAGTGGCATTTGCAACGAAAAATCAGAGAAAAACATTTGCATGATAATTTGAAACGCTGTGTTTTTTTGTTATTTGTATTTTTTATTTGAATCTTATTGGTGCCCATGATCATGTTCAGGCTTCTGAAAAGATTGTTGAATACCTGATCATTTGAATCATGTGTGTTGGGGCAGGGAATCATGTAAAACAAGATGGATTGTGGCTCTCGAGGACTGGACTTGGGCACCCCTTACAAAGAGGGTATTAGTGCAGTGCTTTGAGTGGTTTCTCACCGAAGGACCTGTTTGCTTTGGGTGACCCTGCCAGTGTTATTGATTACACACAAACCATCATAAGTGCAATGATCAGAGAGGACAAAAAGCAAAGTGCTAACTTTAACGGTGACAACTAACAGGTGTAACAGGAAGAATATTTAAAATGAACATTCTTGTCTTCATCAGGTGATAACATGTACAATGTTCCTAAAGTGCTGTGACTGTGTTCGATCTCTCTTAGTGTATTCTCTTCTGGCCTTTTCTTTTGGTGTAGCTTTTGCAAAAGAACCAAAGAAAAAAGCAAAATGCATGTCACAAAATCTTCTATGGCAAGTTTTGTACTTGACTTTAAGAGTTTAGATGCCTATTTTACCCAAATAATATTTGGAGTCACATTCAGATGTACATGACTTCAGTTATTTCCATACATTTATTAATCTGGATTAATTGTTTTATTTTTGTGTTTTACCCAGTAACGCTGTGGGATCAATCCAAGTTATAATTTCTTTTTTGTCAACTTCTGTCTAGAAAAAACATGTAATTAATCACCTGCCTTGTAAACCTGCATCCCACCAGCTGTTTGCAGTTTATAGATTATATTACCAGGTAATAACAGGATTACAGTGTTCTTTTAGGATGCGTTTGTGCTGTGGATTACTGCTCCCCGGTGCTTTTGACGGGAACATCAGTATACCATTTGGCTGGCCTTTCCAAAAGCGCCTTTCCTTGCTTACAGAAATCCAGTTCACTGTGGCCGTGATAATTTCAGTTGGGCCACTTCACGTTCTCTCGGTCTGTTACAATTCTAAATACGCTTTCTAGGAATTGGTGCCATCCACTCGTCTTAATCCTACAAATTAGAGGAAATCAAGAGTCTTTGAGCCTGTTCAACAAGGAATCATCCAATCAGGGACAAAACAATTTAAAATTGATTGGTCTTGGTCTCATCTATTTTTGAGCAGTTGTTTTTGGCCTTTCTTCTGTGTTCTTTTCTTTAGAGTTGTGTAGTGAGCTATGCTAGTGTTTCCCTTTCAAATTGAGCCCGTGGACTAACTTTGCAGAAGCATTTTACTGATTGTTTGATGCTGTAAATCCAAACTGATTCCAAATTAATGTTGCTGCCTCTTCTGTAAACAAGCTCCACCGTTTGTTGCCATGTCTTCAGTTTAAACAGTACATCAGTCCCTCCGTGTTTCTTCTTTCTGATATGCAGCACCTTAATATTTTTGTGGAAGCTGGTGACAACCCAGCATGGCTCTTCCACTGATGACTTTTGGCTTCACAAATTTGACATGTGCATGTACTACATACTTTCTCTCTTGGAAGATAGCGGCTATGAGTGGACGACTGGTCTGTGTATGTGGGTTTCTAGATTTTAGTTCTCACCTCTTTTCTTTCCCTTTTGAGAATTGGTTTTGATCAATGCTTCTGCCCAGCAGGTGCAATTACATCTCCCTCTTTTTCGTGTAAAACAACTCCTTTGGGGAACCGAAATAGGCTCACGCCGTCCTCCTGCCGATTCAAACAAAAGCCAGTAACATTAGTTGATGGCATAATCCAAGCGAAACAAAACTAAAACCAAACCGAAATTGTCAACGTTTCTATGACAGTGACAGACTACCATATGAGAATGCCAGTTGGACACTTCCTAAAAGAGAATATGTATGGAGTCTGTACACATGAAATCCTGATGTTCTTTTGGGCATCAATGAATTGTAGCCGACGCTTCATTAGACAATTCAACGCAGTTTTCCAATACAACACCTACATCAGCTGATAGAAAACGAACACTAACTTGCTTGCCATCCTATGGAATTCGCGCCGGTAGAGATAAGGGCTGAGCTGTCACCTGCATAACCTGGAAATGTCCTGAATTTCATAAACACCACTTCTAAGGTACTTTGCTTTGGCGTGGCTGTAGGCCTCTGGGCTTGTAGAGCACGCTTCTCCATTAACTCTTCACGCACTGTCGGATGAACTTTTCTCAAACGTTTTGTTAGGTTGGTGGTATTGCCACAAGACTCTACATCTTGCCTCGCTGCAGTTTAGTATGCAAAAATGGCTCTGAATCAGAGTTCTCTTTTGCTAGTTGCGACACCTCCTCCATACTTCCACATGATTATGTTGGTGAAGGACATCGGAAAACCTTGCTTGCATGGGTTTGGGACGTAAGAGTGGGCGGGAACAGTTGCCAGTACTTACATGCGTGCAGAACACCGAAGCAAAAAATTGTTTCAATACAGAGAATAGAGATAAAGAAAATATCATAAATTAATTGGAAATATCGATTCTCTTTTTGGGGATCGATATTTAAATTGTGTACGCTGGATAAAATATCCATATTTTGTTCTCGATCCACCCATCCCTTTTGGCTTGTATCATAGCTGCATGTTTCTTTGAAACGATCCAATCCCCGCCTGAATCGCTGAAGAATTCAATAAGTTAAAATGAACTTTGAGTCAAACACATCCAAGGTGGCGGCGAATTGTGTGTCATCAACCAGCCAAGGCTTACTCTTGTTAATATTAATGGTATCCGCAGATAACAGCATTGAGTATGCTGGGTACCCACCCAGCATTCAGGATGTTTGCCATGGGGACTTTTTACCATTATTCTACAAATACCAATGTGAATAATCATTTGAAAATGTAGATTACATAATTTGCCTCAACTATAATATGTTTCCAAATCATATGAATCTCACCCTGAATGAGCTTTAAAAATCGTAATGTTTTGTTCCGCTTCTTGACCACTTTAGATGTTCAAGTTAAAGGCGGTGCAACTCGCAGAAAAGCTACTCCCTGCCTTCAACACCCCTACAGGAATCCCATGGGCCATGGTCAACCTGAAGAGGTGAGTGCTATAATCATGGCAAATCAATGGTGTTGCTCACATTTTCTTTGGAACGCAGCGTGCCACCTGATTTGTCAGGTCGATCGTCTTAAAAATATCTGCATTTCTTCCCTCAGTGGTGTTGGTCGTAATTGGGGTTGGGCGTCAGCCGGCAGCAGCATCCTGGCGGAGTTTGGAACTCTGCACATGGAGTTTGTTCACCTCACGTATCTGACAGGAAACCCTGTCTACTACCAGAAGGTAACGCTTACATGCAACGCACACATGTATTATTGCAACATACCTGCAAACTCATGTCCCCACAGACATACAAAGATGTTTCTCACATTGACTTATTAAATTCCTATTTACCAGGACTTTAATAAGTAAACCTTATTAATGAAAGAGCACCCAAAAAATCTGATCTTGTGAATTTTCAGTGAGGGAAAAAAAATTCAGTGCTTGAATTTGGTTAACTAATGTCCATGTTTTGCTTTTTCTTGGCTTTGTTCATGTTCAAGAACCAACGTTCTAAACAAGACACCTACTGTAGTCGTTAATAATTCATTTGTTTCTTATGGTGTTAAAATTCCAAATAAACATCTGTTGAAAAAAAATGTGCACAGCTCAAAAGCAGCCCAAAACTTCTAAATTGTATTAAGAGAAAAAAAATCCACGTTAAGTAAGATCTGCTATGAAATAATTTTTTTTTATGTTATCCATCACTTTTGCAGGTCATGCACATCCGCAAGCTACTAGCCAAAATGGATCGACCAAACGGGCTTTATCCAAACTACCTGAACCCTCGTACAGGTCGCTGGGGCCAACGTGAGTACACTTTTTTTTTTTTTAACTTTAGTTGTAATATTGTCATGTTCTGATTTAGTTTCTGATTATTTTTTTGTGTAAAAAAAAAAAAAAAAAAAAACAACAACAAAGGTGTTACGATAGTAAAGAGAAGTAATGATTGTCTATAATGAGAACTAATGGAATCAAAGGGAAACAGTATTCCCAGCTTAGTAATCACTTTTTTGGCAGCTCACCTAAAGACTTTAATGTGTCCCACCGTCATGTCACAATATTAGCAGCAAGCGAATTACAGCTCCAGCTGTTGTAAAATGTGCTTCACAAATAAAGGTGTATTGTATTGTATTGCATTAAGGCATCATCTCAGACTGGCACGGCACTGAAATACAACAACAAAAAAATAGCAGACAAAATAAATGTGATGGAACGATAACGACTTTATCGCAATATTAACATTTTTTTTCAGGGAATCAAATGCCATTGATAGTTGCATATTAACATTGTTTTCACGCACACTGCCTCCAATGGATCGTACGTAACTGGACCTGGTGATGAATTTTTAAAAACTTCTGTACCAATAAATAAAGCAGGCCATTCGAGAATCTGCTCCTGTTCTGGTATCCAGCAGCGTTGAGAGCGAGCGTGCATAGCCCAAGAGATCAAAACAACCAAACTTTTTTTTTTTTTTTACTGATGAACGAAGAGAAAGTACTCTTGGTATGTTCAATGTTCATACTATTGCAGCATATAATCTGTGGGTCTCGTAAAATGGAACAAAATGCTATAAAACAGCTCCCAAGTGGTGAACTGTTTTGAAACTGACTAGAACTGAGTAAGCTAACATGAAATGTGCCGTTTTTGCATGATGAAGGCTCTGATAGCTGGCAACGCTTCAACAACCTGCACACTGTGTCTACTTCGCTAAAAACAAAAGTGCAAGTTAAAAATTGCAGTCACACTTTACCCAGCAAAAGGATCTGTTTATCGTTGGCATGGAGACAAGTCCCAGTAAACACTGCTGACCTAACCAAAACACATGCAACAAGTGCTTTTTGCAGTGCTGAGGTTGTGGCGTTGCGTCACATGCGCAGTGAAGGGGTTGGTTGTTGGCTTGTTGGCTGAAGAGTTTGATAGCCACAAATGGTGTAAACTGTTAGCTTCCGTTTGGCATGTAAATGCATTGTGATAACAAGCAAAACATGGAAAATTCAAACTTGAGTTGACATTGAACATAGCAGCACCCCACAGTATTGGCTGGAGGATCTATTTCCCCATATTTCCATACTAAAAATTTTCAATGACATTTCGCCCTCAAAAAGTACTGGCACCGAGGGTTACTACTACTGAAACAATTACCGACAGATACTGTTTTTCAGTCAGATGGCAATCTGAATTACTTGTAACATTGACAGCCGGACCAGTTATCCTGTGTGACCTTGCCACCAGAAATGATTAAAGGGGACTTTGCAGTTTTAAAACAGCCTGTACAATTTCTGAATCCTCTCAGCAGCCTCTGGACCCTCTACCTCTGAAAGGCACCCATGTTTTGTATTGGGATCTGTCCAATTCTGTCTTTGTAACATTTTATTTAAACCAGAGGATAATATTCCACTATAGCTTGAACAAAGCTCCTGAACCCCAATGTAACAGGTCAGCGCAAGGCTGCTCAGCTGTGCAACTGTACGGCATTTTTCCTCGGTTGTGGTGGTTTCTTGAAAATCAAATTAGAAGTAGAAAAAATGGAGAGAGAGAGAGAGAGATGACTATTTTTTTCCCCCAGATCATTGTACTAATATTGTAATTTCAGGTCGAAAAATTTTATTTTTTACAAATGTGACCAAAAAAAGTGTTTGGTGTTTTTTTTTTATTGTTGTTTTTTTTCACCTTTGTAAACACCTCTTGAATTTGTTGCAATGTATCAGGTCCATAGGCAGTAGGCAGGCCGGATGCTGCTTGGGCGTCACCTATAGAGGACCACTGATCTGTCTAGGATTTCCTTACGGATTTATCTTCTGCTTGTAATATTCCTATATTTGATTTCTTCTATAGTGAACGTTCCATCACATTACACAGTTATTTTCAAGCATGCCTTAATTAAATGAATAGAGTCAATGTAGCCCCGTAGCTGGCAGCTGCTTGGTTGGTGTTTTGGATACCCGTAAAATTGACAATAATTCGTAATAAGTAGTTTCTATTATGGATTTGTGTTTTGTCTTCTGTAGGAGCTTCAGGTGTCGTGTTGTTGCCATAGTATTTTGTGAGATTTATATGTGTATCTGTCTGTCTGTCCTCTATCTCTAAGCTCTGTCTATCGCTCTCCAAAATGTCCATATATCAACGCATTTTTAATCAGCAACAAGGAAATTTGACTTTTTTTAAAGATGGATAATGTGAACAGCACTTGAATAAAAGTGTCTTGGCTTTATGTATTCCATGTCTGTCGCATATTAAAGTGGTAAACTTAGGTCTACTGATAAATTGTTGTGTTAACGTGCTTTTATGGAATGTCTTAAAAGTAAACAAGACAGTCCAGTATTAGCTGTTGAATTATGTTTGAGAGGATGTTTTGGAAGGGCTAAGTCAAGTCACTTTAATAGTGGAGTGTCACCTAGTGGTCAAATCACATAATATATGCATTGCTATACATGCATCACTTCACCACTTTGTAAGTTGCTGAGACTTTTTACTTTTGTCACATTTAGTCCAAGTAAATTTGATGATGAAAAATATTAATTAAAAAAAAACATGTATTTCTTACTGATCATGACATGGCAGACCAGGCTTTGCATGGATGAATAAGGAGTATGTTTGTGTATTGTTTTACTGTAATTAGTATACTAAAATACATGGACACTGTAAAGTGGAATTCAATCCATTCCGGGACTATGATTTTGTGTTTCTAAAGAAACAGTGACGCCCATTAAAAAAAAAAAAAAAAATCCCAAGAGGAAATAATGGAATAGACATATGAAATATACACTTGTCAAATTTTGTTAACTGTACAAAAATGTTTTAAGACAAATTGTAACGTGGTCATACAAGTTTAAAAACAAATACTTAACATTAAAATCATAAAACACTCGACAAGAGCTACACAAAAGTTGTTGAAGATGCACCTCGCAGCATAGTATAACATCCATCCATCCATCCATCATCTATAACGCTTCTCCTCACTAGGGTTGTGGGGGGCGCTGGAGCCTATCCCAGCTTTCTTCGGGCAGTCGGTGGGGGACACCCTGAACTGGTTGCCAACCAATTGCAGGGCACACAGAGACGAACAATCATCCGCGCTCACACTCATACCTAGGGGCAATTTAGAGTGTCCAATCGGCCTGCCATGCATGTTTTTTGGAATGTGGGAGGAAACCGGAGTACCCGCAGGAAGCCCACGCTAGCACAGGGAGAACATGTGAATTCCACACAGGATGGCCGGAGCCGGGATCGAACCCCCGACCGCTGCTGTCTCTCACTGTGAGGCCATCATGCTAACCAGTCGGCCACTGAGCCGCCCATCGCATAACATTTTAAACTATAATAATAATGCAACTTTATTTGTATAGTGTATTTCAAAACAGCTGCAGCTGTCATATGCAACTGTAAAAAAAACTCCTGTAAAATACAAAATCGCAAATTGACCACAATAGCAGACGCTTGCCTCAAGCTTTATCTTGGAGCTGTCTCCTTAATAAATTAGTTGATTTAATTCATATGAGTGCTCTGTTGAATTTGTTTTAAAATATTTTCTCTTGTTTTTAATCAGGCTTGTGTGATTAATGCCTTTTTTGTATATAAACTTTGGGTGATATGTTTTTTGTTTTTTTTTAGTATGTGTGCATAGGTAAGGGTGGTATCTTAACTCTCTGGAGATGTTGAATTGATGATGGACTTTTCAAAGCTTGAAAAAGGGTGGCTTGGAAGTTCATTTCTGAATCTAATTATTTCTAGTGTTCTTTGGTGTCTACAGATCACACTTCGGTTGGTGGGCTGGGCGACAGCTTTTACGAATACCTGCTGAAGGCATGGCTAATGTCAGACAAAACAGACACGGAAGCACGCAAGACGTACGACGACGCCATTGAGGTACGACTCATGTCACATTAGCATGTTGGCAAAGTGGCTCTCAAAGTTAGCTGTTACTGTTAATGTAGCTATAAAAATTATTAAAAGTAGCTCCAGTGCATCTGGAAAGTATTCAAAGGATTTAACTTTTTTTTTTTTTTTCTTACCTTGTTGTCCCAGCGTCATCCCAAAATGGAATAAAATAATTTGTTCCTCAAAATTCTACACGCAAAAGTTTTGGGAAAATGTTTGATATTGTACTTTAAATTAAAAAAATAAATAAATGGCATCATGTAGGGCTGGGCCATAAACCGAAAATTTACAGTTACCAAAATGTATTACAATAAACGACATAATTTTGCCCATGTCGGTAAATTCTCTGTTTAAAAAAAAAAAAAAGTATTTTCTGTCTGCGGCAATATTCATGCTCCTTTAAAGCAGCTACAACGCATCTAGTCACATAACTCCACCCATGACAACGGTCGTGGCTGGCAATTCAAATCAAGAAGCGGCTGACACGGCTGAAGACGACGTAACGTTAGTTGAAGTTGGTCCTGTTGAAATATTTTGTGTTCCATCAAGAAAATGTTTGCACAAAAGAACATGAACTACTCAGTGCGTCGTAAGCACCCAAAACCTTTTCTTTTCCAACCTTTTCTTTTTCACCACCGACAACACAAGTATGCTGTTGACTTGGAATGTGAGCTAAAAGCTCAAAGTGAGAAGCAAGGTTCGACAAGTGATAACAGCCCATAACGGAGACGACACCATACGAGAGAACGTCGAAGAGGTGGACGCGACAGCCTAGCACATAGCTAACGATATAGCTCCTCTAGCTATAGAGGGAACTTAGACATGTCAAGCGTTTTGCATCCACATCCGACTTGTGGTCAATTCGCAACATGGATCCCTGTTTGAGCCTGACTGTGCAATTACATAGACGACAAGTGGTGACTGCGCAACGGAGTACTCGAGACAGGCACATTTTTATGATGCACACTTGTTTATTTGGCTTGCATTGACAATTTCTTTCATTTCATTGAGCATTTTGTCTACAGGCCACACTAGCTCCTTTGCAGATGGCATTATTTATATTGTTTACACGAGACCTATACACAAATCTAGGCCTTTGCACTTGGCATTACAGCACCTTTGCGCAAGATATTAGCAGAAAAGGTTTTGCTTGAGGTAACCCTTTTCTCCTGTTCTGTGTGACATTGTTCAAGTCATGCAAAGCAAGCTACCGTATTTTGGCAGTCATAAGGGGCACTTATAAGTCCCAAATCTTCCCCTAAACTAACACAGCGCCTTGTAAGGCGACTGCGCTCATTATATGGACAAAGTATCACTCGCGACCATCAACCCTTTTACTCATTGGGCTCTTCAGAGTGCATGTTAGCACACCCTGCTGGACAAAGTCAGAGTCATTTATGCTAATAATTGACCATGACTTATACATTAAATGACTATGGTGTTTGGGTGATGGTGTAGGAGAAAGCTGGACAAAAGGGCAGCTGTCCACAATGTTGTAGTCTGTCTTATCATTTATGTTATTGCAAGCAAGAAACGTCCCAGGTTTAGACAACGGACCAAAAGCCCAAAGCACAACACCATATCGCTCTAAACAGCCATGTGATTGGCTGAGTCTTAGTTTCTCCCAGAAGCCATTGCTGTTTAGCTAAGGCTGAGTGGCTCCCAAGAACCCATTGCTATAATCTTTTTGTGTTATTTTTATTTCTTTTCGGTATATTGATGGCATGGGAGATACATGTTTTGTGTTAATCTCATTTCTTTGTTCATTGTTTGCTTGTAAGCTGAGTTTTTTTTTTTTGGGTTTGATTTGAAACCGTGACTCTAAGGAGTGTGGTGACCAGTGAAGTCCCTCCCCTGACGTTGTCGAGCAGACTGCTGACAGGCCACCGTTAACTACCTAAAGCTCTTGTAATTGTCACTGACTCTTTGTAGATGTATGTCACCTGCCGTTGAAATGGGGTGCTACCTCTGGCTACTGCTGTTACCGCTGATGGCAGTGCTGAAGTTGGTGCTGGTGGTGGTGGTGATGCTGGTGCTGGTGGTGGCGATGCAGATGTTGCTGCTGGCGGTGCTGGTGGTGCTGGCGGCGCTGGTAGAGCTGGCAGAGCTGGCGGTACTAATGCGCTAATTCTGCTGTCGCACCGCTTTCGGTGCGAACAACGTGCCAGCGCGGGCGCCCGGGCCTGACGCTGGCGCGTTCACTAAATCATATTCAGTAAATATTGCTATTGCATTCAGTAAACACAATTTTTTTTAAATTGATTCATTAACTATTTATTTAGTAAACACTCACTGCACCGACCCAACCGGACTGCATCAGGTCATCTGTCTGCTCCACCTGTAGACTACGAGGGTCCCCTTTTGGTCTTAATGTGTAGCTCCGGAGCCACACTCAAGTCTCCAGACACGCATTTGCAAATTGCCACACGCAATAGCTTCCGAGATCGGACGTGATCGGGCGTTCTCAGGGTAGTATGGCCGTAAGCAACAATTCCTTTCAAAATTTTGCATTTTATACATGTGGTCTTTATTGTGGCAAATACTTCAATCCAAAAATACGTAACAAGAATCTGAAACTATAAGCACAGTCACAAATGTGTAACAACAATCTACAATGCATGATTGACGTCACAGATATATTACAAATATCAGCAAATGTGTACAATGATTTGATGGCACAAACACATGGTTAAATGCGGACAAAAATCCATAGATGGGCGACCTGTAAAAACGGGACCTTTTGATTGGCTGTGTTCTTACATGTGACGTTTGCAACAGTCCTGCCGCAGACGACTCGCAAATGCGTGTGCTGATTTGAAAATGCGTGTCAGGAGACTTGTGTGTGGCTCCGTAGCTACACATTCGGACCACATGGGGGCACTAATATTATACAGTGGAACCTCGGTTCTCGACCATAATCCGTTCCAGAACCCTGTTCGAGAAGCGATTTGTTCGAACACCGAATCAAATGCAATAGTTGTACGCACTACTTTTATTTTTTCGCTAGTAGCAGCTTTGTTGCTTGCACTGACCTTCTTTGGAGGCATGATTAGGGGCTAAAACACTTCGCAGCACGTAGCACGTCCGCACGCGACAACAATTGGTCAATTGGACAATTGGCCGCTCAGCATCCCACCCTCGCGTGCGCACTCACGCGTCATACCGGCGTTCGAACTCCGATGTTTGTTCGAACTGCGAAGCAAGAATTTCTCTTTTTTTTTGTTCGAACTCCGATTTGCTCGACCTCAGAGTCGTTCGAGAACCGAGGTTCCACTGTACCAGCTGTTAGAATAATATTTAGATGTTATTATACATTTGCCATGACGCAACTTTATTTCAATACATAGTGCACATATCATGTTGCAAATTAGTGGAGTGGACTATGCTTGAGTGTTTACAGTCAGAGTGGAGGTGTCTGCAATTGGCAGGGCGGCGGCACTTCTTCAGAAGTGAGGATGAAGTAAACAACATCGTGAGGAGCCCTGATAAGTTGGCATCGAAGTCTGAAGCAAGCAACATCGTGCTAGGTCCTGATAAAAGATGCTGACGTCAAAGTCAGCTGTGACCCACGACGGCACGCCAACGATAAACCGGACTAAACCAGTTTTGAGTAGACGAACTGTACCACCCTTGAGTGTAATCTGATTTCTCGAAGTGTAATCTGATTCTTCGATGTTATAAAAGGGAATGTGTGAAAAACATCGATGAACAGAAGGGAGATCAAGTTGCCAAATAAACTTTGTTAACCTCTCTGTATCCACTTGAGCTGAGTGCCTCTCTTCTTTCAGCTATGAACCCTATATGTCAAACTGACACCAGCCCAGTACCACCAATATATACACCAATAACATGGGTGGGCCCCTGCCGGCCGGCCCCCTCGGTGGGCCCCTGCCGGCCGGCCCCCACGGCGGGCCCCCTCGACGGGCCTTCCCCGGCCGGCCCCCTCCTTCGGGCCCCCTCGGCCGGCCTCCTCGGTGGGCCCCATGATTGAAGTCACAGATATATTACAAATATCAGCAAATGTGTACAATGATTTGTAGGCACATACACATGGTTAAATGCGGACAAAAATCCGTAGATGGGGGACCTGTAGAAACGGTAGTAGTCTTGGGTCGTCATTAAGGAGAGAATTAAATAAATTGTCCAAAATATTCACAAAAATCAATTAAAACAACCTATATGGCATAGGTGTCAAACTTGAGGCCTGGGGTGTCAGAACCGGTCTGCCACATTTCATATGGCCCGCAAAGACCATCTTCATGTTTCGTGCTAGAATATTAAAATTGCAAATTGTCTTCACTGTTAAATAAAATGTACCGTATTTTCCGGCCCATAGGGCGCTCTTTAAAGTCCCGAATCTTCCCCCAAAACAAACAAAGCCCATTATATGGACTAAACATCACTCGCGACCATCAACCCTTTTACTCATTGGGCTCTTCAGAGTGCATGTTAGCATAGCCTGCTGGACAAAGTCTGAGTCATCTATGCTGCTAATTGAACGTGACTTATACATTAAGTGACTATGGTGTTTGGGTGATGGTGTAGGAGAAAGCTGGACAAAAGGGCAGCTGTCCACAATGTTGTAGTCTGTCTTTTCATTTATGTTATTGCAAGCAAGAAACGTCCCAGGTTTCGACAACAGACCCAAAGCCCAAAGCACAACAGCACATCTCTCTAAACAGCCATGTGATTGGCTGAGTCTTAGTGGCTCCCAGAAGCCATTGCTGTTTAGCTAAGGCTGAGTGGCTCCCAAGAACCCATTGCTATAATCTTTTTGTGTTATTTTTATTTCTTTTCGGTATATTGATGGCATGAGAGATACATGTTTTGTGTTAATCTCATTTCTTTGTTTCATTGTTTGCTTGTAAGCTGAGTTTTTTTTTTTTGGGTTTGATTTGAAACCGTGACTCTAAGGAGTGTGGTGACCAGTGAAGTCCCTCACCTGACGTAGTCTTGTAGACTATTGCCATGATACCTATTATTGGTTAGAGTCATTGTTAATGATAGCGATTGTCAATGGTACCATAGCAACTGTCTTTGAAATGTGGCGATTGCTTATGGTAGTGAGGCAAAGTGAATTGCCATGGGCTGAGTCAGCGCGAGCAGCCGAGCTATTCCTATGCTAAAAGCAGCTGAGCTAGGCGCGCCCAGTGTGTGCTTCAAAGACAGAAATAGCACCCTCAGCAGGTGTTGCGCCCTTTGAGGCAACGCGTCCTATGACTGCGAAAATACGGTATTTGGAATGTTTATACAAATGATTTTTGTACTTTTATTTTTCATTGAAAGTAATGTGTACCAGTTGGTCTATTAAAAAAAAGCAGTTAATATGCATTTCCTGCATTTATTTTGATTTTGGTCCACGGGGGAAAATTATCGTGCATTTATCGTTATCGAGGTAAAATTGCTCAATTTATCGTGATAATGATTTGAGGTCATATCACCCAGCCCATAATCATGTACGGTACTTAAATATTCGCAGCCTTTGTTCAACCTCAAGTCTTTTTGAATATGATACCATAAGCCACAAGCTTGGTACATTTATCGTTGGGCAGTTTTGCCCATTCATCTTTGCTGCATCTCTCAAGTGTCAGTTGGTTGGATGAGGTCATTTCATTTTCTCTCCAGAGGTATTCAATTGGATTCAAATCTGTGCTCTGGCTGGGTCACGAAAATCCATACACAGAGTTGTCCAAAAGCCCGACCTTTGCTTTGGGTGATTGTCCCGTTGAAAGTAAAACCTGAGGTCCTGAGCACTCCGCAGGAGGTTGCTATGCAGGATGTCACTGTAAATTCCTAAATTAATTTTTCCCTCATTTCTCACTACTTTCCTTCTTCCTACCACTGAAAGTCAACCCCGGGTCATGGTACTTCCTCCTTTGGTGGTGGGTTTTCTTCCAAACATTGTGTGATGCGATTAAAATTTAACTCTTAGATGTAAACAGTCTTTCCCGTGATCTGAGAGCCTTTTATGTCCCTTTTGGCAAACCCCAGGTGGGCTGCCATGTGCCCATTACTATGGTTTGGCTGCTGCCTGACCATTTTAAAATATAGGCATGATTGTTGAAGTGCTGCAGAGATGGTTGTCCTTCTGGAAGGTTCTCCTCTCCCCACAGAGGACGGCTGGAATTTCTCAATTTAGGTGGACGGCTGTCTACAGACGATTTGACTTCATGCTCTGTTTGTGCTCTGACATGGCAACTTGTGGGACCTTTTATAGAGAGGTGTGTGCGTAGAAACAGTGTGTACCTGAGCTTAATTCTGAGCTTTTTGACAAAAGTTGGGAAAACGTACTTATATGTACTGTACTTGTGATTGCTTAATTTAATAAATTGGCAAGAATTTCAACCCCCCCCCCTTGTCATTATGGGGTGCTGTGTGTAGAATTTTGAGGAAAAAAATTATTTATTTTATTTTGGAATGAGGCTTTAATATAACAGAACGTGGAAATGGTGAAGCGATAAGAATACTTTCCGGATGCACTGTGTGTGTCTTATCCGATTTAAATAAACCTGTTATGAACATTTCACATATACATTATTTTGAGACGTGCTACTGCTTTCAGAACACTGAAGGGGGTGCATGGCTTAAAAGGTTTGTGTGATATGAGACGCAATGTGCTCACTTTTGACTGATGCGTCACACAACGTGACCACGCATGAAGTTTCATATACAACTGCAAGATGCTCAGCAGTTTACGTTGTGGTTGTCTTCCACCACGCCCTTTGAAGCTTAACAGAATTGTGGTTGCAGAGCTCAAGACTCCTAGCAAAATGTTCACCTGTTTTTCTTCTCAGCATGATATGCAAACATAATTTCAAATTGCCTGCCCCCCCCTACAGGCAATCGAGCGGCACCTGATCCGCAAGTCCAACAGTGGTCTGACATTCATTGGTGAGTGGAAGAATGGCCACCTGGAGAGGAAGATGGGCCACCTGGCATGCTTTGCCGGTGGCATGTTTGCGCTGGGCGCAGACGGCTCTCCTGACGACAAGGCGGGCCACTGGCTGCAGCTGGGCGCGGAGATTGCGCACACCTGTCACGAGTCTTACGATAGGACGGGTGAGTGATGCCACTACAACCTAAAAAAAAAAAAGCTATCTGATTACAAACATCATAATCAGCATAAAATTCATTCCTAAAAGTATTATTTAATATGATTTTTTTAAGCAAGTATTTCACTTACAAATCATATTGTGAGTTGCACTCTACTGGTAATTTATGACACTAAGGAGTGTTTTTTTTTTCATATTTGACAAAGAATCAAAATTTGGAAGAAAAAAAATTCTTTCTCCTCCAGTGGTGAAGCTGGGCCCCGAGGCCTTCAAATTCGATAGCGGCCTGGAGGCGGTGGCTGTGCGGCAGAACGAGAAGTACTACATCCTACGGCCCGAAGTCATTGAAACCTACTGGTACATGTGGAGGTTCACCCATGACCCCAAGTACCGTCAGTGGGGCTGGGAAGCAGCACAGGTACCTCTTACACAAATGTAGTGGGATAAAGATAGTTGTGCCCACTATGTAAATAGTGTACAGAGCCTGCGAATGGAACAGTAAACATGGAGGACATTTTTCTTTTTATTGAGCTTTATTTATTTATTTATTAATTTTCCATCCATCCATCTCCATCCATTACCTGAGCCACCTCTCCTCATAGGGGTCACGGGTGTGCCGTAGCCCATTATTTATTTATTAATTTTCCATCCATCCATCTCCATCCATTACCTGAGCCACCTCTCCTCATAGGGGTCACGGGTGTGCCGTAGCCCATCCCAACTGTCTTCGGGCAGTCGGCCGGCGGTTTAGACCTTGCACTGGTTGCCAGCCAATCGCAGGGCACACAAAGACAAACAACCATCCGCGCTCACACTCACACCTAGGGACAATTCCAAGTGTAAATGGAACGTTTTTTTTTTTTCTTTTCCAATTGATGCTTGTATTTAAGGCGTATTGTCACTGGAAGGAAGCTGCCCATCCAATCCCCCCTCCTCCGACAACCCCTACGCCCTCACCACACCACCCCACACCACTGTGATTTTGCAATAAAAACACTTTATTTACCCTAGAACAGAACTTTAAAAAGCATGAACAGCATCTTTATAAATGGACTGACAAAACATTAAAAACAAAAGTTGTACACGAAGTCCAAAATCTATAAATATAATCCACACGATTAACGCTCGATATTAAGTGGAACTGGACGTGTGTCAGACATTGACATAGACATTTCGTTGCTGGCTTTTCTTTTCTTTTTTTTTTTTTTTTTTTCTTTTTTTTTTATTAAGAGAATCACACTTTAACGCAGGATATTGTGTACACAGCATTGAGAAGTACGGTTCTTACACACATACGCACTTTTTGCCGTCAAAGTTTCTTTGATGGGTCACATACTTCGTGCAAGAAGTTGCGTATGCATCTTTCAGGCCCCGTTTTGTGCGTTTGCAGCATTGATAAGTGAAACACTTGCTCATTTAATGTTCAAATTTGGATCCTTTCCGTTTTAACGCGGTTCTAGTCAGACTTCTTTGAAAAGCGCACCTAAGCATTTAATTCCGATGTTTCTCGATTAAGCTTTGATTACAAGGCTCCAGACTGACTTCCCTAAACCAAAAGATGATGTAACTAAATAACAAATAGCTGACCTACCTCCTACAAAAGAAAAGCAGTAGAATAAAAGGGTGACAAATAAAATGAGCTTCTCTCTCCTTCGATTGCTCTGATTGTCTAAATATTTACTGTATTGCCGTTGAGCGATTAAATTTTTTAACTAAGTCACTGCTCGGTGGAAAAGCACCCATCCACTTAATATCCCAATAAAAGGTTACAAAAATGGCAAGCCACATAGAAACTAGTAAATTAAAACTTGGAGAAGCAGCCTTTTTCTCTGCACTTAGTACTGCTGAAATGATTTATAGGGATTAGACTCCATGTCATTTGGGGATGAAAACACAAACTGTTACTTTTCCACATTTATACCCAGGATTTCATGGAAAAAAATCATATTTAATGGTTTTTTTAATTTTTTTTTTATTCTTACTATATAGATTTTTTTAAACAATAGGTCTCAAATTATACACAAGTTTTTTTGCTATTGACGGTCCAGCCGTGAATACCAAGAGTGCAATGTGAATACTTGGTTCATCCATCCATCCATCCATCATCTGTACCGCTTCTCCTCACTAGGGTCGCGGGGGTGCTGGAGCCTATCCCAGCTATCTTTGGGCAGTAGGCGGGGGACACCCTGAACTGGTTGCCAGGCAATTGCAGGGCACATAGAGACGAACAACCATCCGCACTCACACTCATACTTAGGGGCAATTTAGAGTGTTCAATCGACCTGCCATGCATGTTTTTTGGAATGTGGGAGGAAACCAGAGTACACGGAGGAAACCCACGCAGGCACGGAGAGAACATGCAAACTCCACACAGGATGGCCGGAGCTGGGATTGAACCCTCGCCCGATGCGGTCTCTCACTGTGAGGCCATCGTGCTAACCAGTCGGCCACCGTGCTGCCTTACTTGGTTCATATTTATATAATACATGCTCCAATAAATGTAGTTGATTACAGGGTTCCTGCATCGCTTTAAAATCTGTCAAAATGACAGTAATAATAAGTAGGATATTATGGTTGTAGTCTCGAAAGTTAATATAAATGAACATTCTTAACACTTTTTGCCGATTGACTCTCGTAGTAACATTGGGCAATCATGATAGCAGAACCAACTAAACAGATGTGGTTCTAGTTGGGACACTTGCAGATCACTTTGGACGACATTTAGAACATTGTAAAGTTGGTCTTAAAGGACATTTCATAGTAGTTTTTATTTTTCAATGTTCATTCATTTTATTAGAATTTTTTAAAATATTTTTTTCGATATCATTACATGAGTTGTGGCTCACCGTGACTTGTAACTACCGTAGTTGGTATTATTGTAAAACACAAAAATTGATACTATGACATGGCATTTTTGTTTTTCTGTTCATCAGCAAGTAAACATTTGACTGGCAGCAAAACTTATGGTCGACTGTGGAAAGCCAATGATGAAAAAGTAGTTGCCACACCCGCACATTGCGCATGTTGTTAGGTGTGTGGTCTGCTTAAAAACGTTTTTGTTTAAAACATGGAGCGAACCTTGATTACCTAGCGGGTAATTATTGATCACTAGCACCATGTGGGTGTGGTCAGCTAAGGTACAGATGACATGATCCAAGAACGACGTCAGTCTGCATGCTTTGCACCACCAAGCGGATTAAATTGCAGTTGAAACAGAAGCCACTGACAAGAAGCTTGGCTAAATCAAATGCCTCAGGAAACAAAGACAAAGAACAACCAGGAATGCAGTCCTACAAAGACTTTGCAAGAAAAATCTCAGTAATGAAAAGCATTTTTCAGGTGTAATGCAGCTCAGCCATGATGCAGGACAAGACAGGTGGGTCAGTGTGGAAATCATTTAGTGACGCAATGGCATAAATATATCGAATAATGAAAACAAATTAAATGATTCATTTCCACTTGTAGAAGAGACCATATATTTGTTTTTTTGAAGTCCTTCTAATGGACAAAAGCCCCCCCTCTATCCCCCCCTTACAGGCCATTGACAAGTACTGCAGGGTGAGTGGAGGCTTCTCCGGCGTGAAGGACGTCTACTCTTCAAACCCGACCTACGACGACGTGCAGCAGAGCTTCTTTCTGGCCGAGACGCTCAAGTAAGCTGTTAGACTGTTGCATGCACGCCAAACAGGCTGATGGTCATTTTCACATTTGTCAGAAGCCATTCCCTGAAAAGGCACAAAAACAGCACAAACAAGATAAAAGCAAAAAAATCAATAAAATTCCAATTCTGAACTGGTTTTCCTTCTCTGCATGTCTTTGATGAAACTTTGAACACATTTAATAATGTAATGTAATATTGTATGCTTAGTTAAACCATAAAATAATTTTCAATGGTACAAAATATTTACCCTGCTGTTACGCATACCTTTGAGCAAATGAACGCCTTCCACAAAGCAATGCTTAAAAGCAGCGCCGCTTGTACCCTGATGCCATTAGTTACATACATAGTAATGTGCGTTGTCATTGGCAATTATATTGCAACACTTTTGTAACTTTTTTTTTTTGTTTGTTTGTTTATTTTTGGTGTTTCGTTTTGGCCAGGTATCTGTACCTGCTTTTCTCCAACGACGACCTAATGCCCTTGGAAAGTTGGGTCTTCAACACTGAGGCTCATCCACTTCCTGTGCTCCACCTGGGCAACATCACCTTGCCGGGCAGCGAGCCGGCACAGCAGTGAACGGGCCAACAACAAACACTGGACTGACTATTATCAGGTTCCCGAGACGTGGACCATATCGGAGCTTGGGAACTCCCTGAAAACTCTGACGCTCCACAGTGCATCATTTAGTTTTCGTTCCAATGTTTGGTGTTTGTCTGACCAAACTCTTTATCTAACTTTCTTTAATGGGGACACACCAGTTGAATGGAAACTGTTTTCATGACGCAGTCTTAGCGGCCGTCTCCTTTTTTGGGCAGGTGTGGATCCTTCAGAGCGGACAACAGAGCAACAGTCTGACTGGCTACATCATCAGTCTAGCTAAAAATATCACGCCCCCCCAAATGGAAAAAAAAAAAACTCTGCTGCTACGCTATGATTGGATGCTGCTTTTTTTAATCTTCCTGCTCTTTTTTTTGGTTGTGTTTTTTAATTCTCCTGTTTTTTTCCATCTGTTGTCTGCTTCATCTGTTTCAATTTATGCAAAACTGATGTTGAGGCTCATGACAAGTGAAATCAGTCGCACCATCATCTGACTCTATGGCTGCTACCTTCATTCATCGTTAAAAATATGTCATCACCTCCTGCCTTTTCATCCATCAATTTTATGCTATCATCAGCTTTCTGAAATGGAGTGAATCTAATATGAGGTCCTGTGGTCTGGTTTCCCATCCATTCTTGAATGTGGGATTGAATCATTAGGTTGGTTCATTGATGAGTTTATAACCATCGTTCCTGACTTCCTCTCACAGCGTTAATTTTTTTTGCGCCAAGAAAGTTACTTGTGGTCTTTCTTTTCCAACCTTGGTACAGCAGGCCAAAAAAAAAAAATCTGTGAACGCTGACAACTTCAACGAATCAGATTTCACGATCGTGTCAAATGCAGTTAATGATGGCTGAAGCCGGAGCTGGGCCATCTACTCGACCATGAGTAGAAGTACGTGTGGCTAAAGCCAAACTGTGACAGTGTTTTTACTTTCTGGAGCTGGATTTCCCATCTATGGCTGAAAATACAGCAAGATAAAATAAAATAAATATAATATACAAACGAACAACAATCATGAAATTGGAATATCCCTTTCTTTAGTGACTTGGAAGTTCCTTTGGCAAAACCTGAAGACGAATCCATATTATCAGAATTCAGCCTCTAAACAGTGAATATCGGATTTCCATTGTCCTCCATGAACACACACTTATCTTTGCATTAAGTCAAAATAAAACTTTGAAACGTATGCTTTACTTTGAAAACAATGAGAAACATTTTGCCTTATTTCTGACATTTTATGGACCAAAGCAATATCTCAATCTTAATTGGTGCATTTTCTGCATTTAAATTGAAATAACATCCTGGTTTTTTTTTATATTGGAATGGAAATTAAAACTTTTTTAATCAGATTAATTGATAAACAATATAACATGCATATTACGTAACTGATTATTAAAATAATCGATAGTTGCAGCGCTGATTACGTTTGTATGTAGATGAATCCTGAATTGCACTTAACTAAGACTTGATTTTGTTTTATTTTTTGTTTTTGCAGTTCATTTGAATTATTTTGATTTCTTGATTAGGCCTTATCGTCTATCATGAAGCAGTTGTGCTTTTCACAGGCTCTTTCACTGTCAGACATTGTGAATTTTTTGGGGGGTGGGCTAAACATTTAGAACTGTGAAGTGAAACGGATTGACGCATGACTGAAATGACGGCAAGGTTGCAATTACAACACAAATTGAATTTTCTGAATGTGACTTTGTAATGCACACTGAATTGAGCCGTATTGTGACTCTTTGTGAACATTCAAAAATCAACAAATGGCTACACACTGTTCCTTTTCAATGAAAAGCGTGTTTCCCCAGATGTTCTTGAGTTTTTGTTTTGTTTTATTAAATAAAAAAAATGTGTTTCAGATAAAGAGGAAAAATACAAAATTATGTGAAATATATATTCTGTTAGATAGCAACGCCATGCATTATTGGGATCCTTGTGTGCAAATGTAAACTTAAGTTTTGTTTGTTAAATTATTATTATTTAAAGTTGAAAGAAAATACACTATTTGTTCATTTGGAAGAAGTGCCATCAGTTTGGGACGGATAAAATGCATATGCGTTGATTTTCATTCACGTCACTTACCTCCCTTGTTCATCACTCTCAGAATTCTGTCAACCATGTGGTCGCAGCAAGCCAGCCAATGAGTGACTGTGTTTGTATTTTTACTTGACTACAAAGAAAAGGTAAATGTAAATATGTTGCAAAGTCCAGCACATTCAATAAAGTTGTTGCTACAAGTGACGAGGAACTCGAGTTGTTTTGCCCATGGCAATGTTGGTTTTGGTGAAACAGTGGTGTTAGCTTTTAAACGTGTCTTTCAACAAGATACACTCAACTAAATTAGATTGTTTCAGTGTGTTTAAGCGGTTTCATTTAAATTAGAATTTTACTTCTCTAAACTTTCACATTCTAACAAGCCAGATGATACTTAGCCCCTCCCTAACATTCAAAGATGTTTGAACAGTTGAGATGAATTACTTCAATATGCTCAATTGACAGCAATTACTACTTTCCGATTAGCCAGGTCACAGAAAGAGCCCCAAAATACAGATTCCATGAATTTTAGGACGATAAACTCAAATTTGAGAACAGCGATTAGGCAAGGATTTATTTATAAAGCAAAAAAATGAAAACATTCTTTAAAGACACTCTGACCCAAAACTGAACATGTTCAGCTTTTATCCTTTCCAAACAGTACAATTAATGTTTAACATACAGGTATATCACAAGATTTGTAAATTTTAAAAATAAATTAAAGGACAACGTCTTTTTCTTGGTTCAATTCAAAGTCAATTTCAGTGTGTCGGTTCAGAATTATCACAACGGCTTTCATAGCGTGCAAACAAGCTTCCAGAAAGTTTCCTAAAAGTAAGCGTCACCCAGCAGATGCACCCACAAATCAGCAGTGACAATGCCTACTTCCTGATGACGTGGGCGCTGCAAGCAGGTGCGTTACCATGCAGACTTTCCCACAGTGCCTTTTCACGGCTATATCCTCCCTGCAGAGGATCATCTGGCCTAAAAAAAGAGTCATGGGCTGTAAAAATCCAGCCCTTAATCCTACTTGTTGTCCCATACGTGAACCTCCATAATTGCCCGACTAATGACCCTATGGAAAGTTGCCCCAAAGCCGTTTTCACAAAGCAGCAGGATACATGTCTGACATCTGGACTAAGGACATGCACCAAAGTACCTCTTAAATTATGATTATAGAATTATTGTTTTCATCAAGTTGAGATTGAGCATGTTTTCATGTGCATGTATCAACAGGAAGATAGGGAAAAAAATCTACTGTGAAGAACATGGAGGGAGTGATGTCATAGTAAGTTGTGAGCTATGAGAGGCCTGACTCAGTCACTGAGAACAGATAAGATCGCAGTGCATTAATGGATTACTTTGTGTTTGCACGTTTACATGTGGGTGTGTGTTTGTGTTTAATGTGTTAATGGAGGTTGGTTCTGTTACATCGGAACAAACACTGAAGTGGCACAAAAACGTGACCTTTCATTTCACATTTTCAATTAATTAGTCCCATTGGAAATAATGCAAATCAGAATTAAAAGTCTCAAATTGTGGCCAATGATAAACGTTCATGAAATGTGCAGGCAATGTTTTAATACATTTTTCATTTTTCAACTGAGATGCTCCAGGTCCATTTTGGCCAAGGCCAAGATTATCCTAATATCAATTAACTATATCTGATTAAATCATCTTGTTTCAAAATGTATTAAATGCCTTTCTGACTTTAATAAATGGATGATTAATCCTTAAGGGTGAAGTCAACCCAAAGAATTCTTAACAAGCAAGTTCTATGTAGCCGCACTAGTCTAAACATGGGATTCTAATTAATATTGCATTTGTGGAATATGTGTTAAGCAGCAAAGTTTTGCCACATCATTTTGTCACTTCTGTCGACTGAAAATTACACCACGACCTAGCGAAAAAACAGTCATGACTCAGGTTCAAAAACACGTGAGTCGTGATTCGTTGTTACCTGAGCCCACCAAAATTGTGATGTCGTTTTCAGTCGACAGAAGTGCCAAAATGTCCGCCCCCTGGCATGGCTAAAAACAGGTGAATTTTGCCGCTTAACTCATTTTCCACAAACTCAATATTAATCCGAATTCTACGCTTAGACTAGAAAATTATTAGTCCAAAGATTTTTTTGGTGTTGACTTCACCTTTAACTGATGTTTCACATAAAATGGAATTTAATTTTTTTACATTACCGGTTTGATGAAAAGTTCTACTATGGAACATCTGTAATATCCTGATTCCCTAAAACCTGAAAAAAAAATTGAAATATGGCATATGGCTTCTGTTATGTTTTGTATGTCTGATAATCTTTTTGTTTTCCCCTTGTTCACTGTTTTGATGCCCTCCCCCCACCCCCACGACCCTTCAAAGACCAACAGGTGCACGGGAAATGTGATGGGAATGTAACGCCACTCAAGACTTTCAAAATCACCACTGAACACTTTCTTTCCACTATCCCTTTAAAAACTTGATAAACACACATTGGTAAATCTAAAATTTTGTAGACATCAGCCATACTGTACACGAACTTTGTTGCACCTGTTCAAAAGAATGCCGTCAGATGTCCAAATGGGTCAAATTTCCCATATGGGTATTTAAAGGTTTAGATTCTCAATTGTCATGCAACTGTAAATTTCAAAAATATATAATTGAAACTTAAAGATCTGTTATATAGCTTACAAAAAAAAGGCATTAAAACTGAATGTCATCTAAATGTTTTTTTTTTGTTTGTTTTTTTTTACATGAAAACCATGAGCTATTTTTATTGCATGAGCGCAACATTAACAATATGACAAACGACCGTAACTACAAAGGACGGGATTTCCCATGCTGCTAGTTAGCTTCCCCTTCTGTTGACTCACTAGCCATGTAGAACCCCTTCTTTTAGGACCCCCCCAACACACTCACACACTTCCCCTGCTAGTTTCATGTTACCATTACGAAAAGGAGGACGTTCTTTCAGTGTGACTCGTTCTGACGTGCACATTACACAACGTAGACTATCGTTACTTGCATCTTTGATCTTTACCACAGCGTCAGGCCACGATATGACACGAATGTCAGCCGACAGGAACAACATCAAATGAATAGGAAAGATGAAATATTTTCCATCACGGCCGACAAGTCAAAAGCACTTTTTATTTACTCTTGTTCAATCTGTTTTATCATGGTACTATTTTATCCAGTATATATTGACTAAAAATAGAAAAAAACCTAACCCCGGTGTCAAACTCGAATCTTGTCTCAAATCCTTAATTTTAAGTTTGAGCCGTTGTTTGAAACCCTAAATGTGGCTTCAAACCTTAATTTGAAACCCTATCCTGTATCGAAATCCTAATTGGACTACTTTGTTGTTTCAAACTTTATCCTGGTTTGAACAACTATTGCTGGCTTGAAACGTTATTATAAAACATTAACACTGCTTTGAAACCCTAACCATACCTTAAAAGGAGCAATACAGATAATGGCTGTAGCACTATATTAGCTGTCTTTAGCACGTCTCAGAATAAAACACTGTGTTTAAGTTACCACTGGGCCTTGCAAACCAACACTGCTGGAGTGTGGCGCTTGTGGGCAGTTTTGAGAAATGTTTAGAAAATATATGTCAGTAAAGGTGTATGCATTTAGATCGTATTCAAGAATCCAAGAAAGCTATTAGAACAGTCTTTGAATTAAATATACTTAATATTTGGTGATTTTGCATCAATTCCAAGATATTATTCAAGTAAATATCTGTAATAACCTTTGCAAAAAATAGTAGTTGAAAAATGTGATTAATCACAATCAATTATGGAATTTTTTGTGATTAATCACTTGACAGCACTAATATATATATATATATATAAATATATATAGCAAATAGTTTATAGTCATTATTAACTAGACAAATCGGTCACCAGTTATCAATAAGTTAAAGATTTTTATTAGGTTTAGGTACCAGGGTAATAACACCAACTTTCCTCAAAAACAGCAGGCAAGAATGAAACCAGATGACTTGCAATTTCTTAATAGAATTCTGAAATTATCCCATCCGTGCCAGGTGATTTATTATTTTTCAAGAAATTTATTGCATTTTTTAATGTCTTCTAATGTAAATGATTCATCACAATATTCATTTGACTTCATTCAATAGTCTCAACTGTAAGTGAATTTAACTTATCTGCAGATTCCTGTCAAAAGTCAGAAGTATAGAGGGTTTCATAAAACTCCCCACAAAATGTAGATGCCAAAATGTGGTTCTCTGTGACTGTCCCATCAATGTTAGCCCATTCTGTTATTCCTCGAGCGATGTTTTTCTAAGCTAAAAAAATGGTGAGAATTTTGTTCAACTTTTTCTGGATCTGATGTATGCACCCTTTGCTTTTAAAGTATATATCAAATCTAACTTCAATTGTAAGTTATTTAACTCCACCTTGTCCTCCTTTGTTAAGTCACCTATTTGTAACAGCTGGGAAATTCCAGCCACTATATTAACCTCTTCAGCTCAATTTGACTTGAAGGTCACCAAATTTCCTTAGATACTTGCCAAATCAAATTTAAGTAATTCCCAATTAATTCAAAATTGTTTTTCTCATTCCGCTTTGGTCCAGAAATATTATATAAACCTACTAATTTCATTTTTACCAGCTCCAACTGTTCAGTTTCCAGGAGGTTCACTGTAAATTAGTATTATTGCCATTGTCAGTAGAATTCTTGGAAACACAACTAAAGACTTAAATATATACTTGTGCATTTAGTTGAACTATTTGTTGACCTGTTTACTTCCGCTTCTATTCTATTTTTGGAATTAGGTAATGGTGACCCGCTGTGGAGCTTAAGGCATTGACCAACTGGGCAGAGACCTAGTTCACCAAACTCGTCTTCCAGTAGCGCGTCATCTGATTTACTTATTTACATATTTCAGCAATTAGTTAAATCATCTGTTGGCCTGTTTACTACTTATATTCTCTTTTCTGGCACCTCTTCCCCTTGGGAATTTGGTGATGGTGACTGATTTGGAAGTAGCTGTTTTGATTCTACAGCAACTGACCGGTATAAGATTGAAGGCTGACCATATCCTTTGGGTTGCTGCTATGGAGATTACAGCGCTGATCAACTGGGCAACGACCCGCCCCACGAAGTGATCTTCCTGCACGGCCCAATTTGATTGACTCACATTATTTCAACAAACACTGTATAGCATCATAATGTGTGTTAAATGTTGCCCAATCTGCATCCATTGGAGCTTGATCATCCTGTAAAGGGGGATTCCTCCATCCATGGTCCCTTCTCACAGTTTCTCATTTTACCTCAGATCGGGTTTCAAGTTTTTCCTTGCTCTCCTGGGGGTTAAGATCAGGGGATGTCGATAGTGGGTATGTGAAGCCATTTGAGTCTGTCTGTGATTAAGGGCTATACAAATAAATTTGACTTGACAATTAGTTGAGGACAGATTTTATTTAAGGAGTATTTATGGTCTGTAAGAAGAGTAGGTAATTGTTCTACTTTTTCACCAGCTATGTCAAAACCTCTAAGAAGTGAACCAAAAGTCAACCCTTGACTGACTGTAACCATTTTTATTACTCCAAGTGAAAGATCTGCTATCAGGGTAGATCACGCTCCATATGCCCACAAGACTAAACCTATTCATAAAAGCGCTGAGTGTCATTAGGCCATTTATCAACATTGCCATCCAAAATACAGTTAAAGTCCCCTCCAATAAGCATTTGAAAATTTGACTAGCCATTTTCCAAGATGCCCTCTATAGTCAGTAAAAAGTTATAATAACGTGGGGTATTTTGGAACCACGCCGGGAAACCAATTTACGTCATCGCTGCATGTGACAAATCGCACCAATCACGAGAGGGAACACGCAGCAACCTCCGTGCAGCAACAATTTCTGACGCGTGCTCGGCATGTGTTACAGACGTGTTTCCAACATGCTGCGCAGCACAACGTGTCGGCCACTTGATCCAACGCGGCAGTTGCGGGAGTATGAAGAAGACTCTCGGTTGCAACTTTTAAAACGGTTTAACACAACACAGTGGTTTGTATAAATAAAAACTAAATTCTGAACGTTCCTGAACAAACGTGCTGCGGCATCAACGTCTCTCTTTTGAGGAAGATTTCCTGTCAATCTTCAATAAATGGCAACTTGTATAACTAAATATTAAATAAACTATACAAGGCTCCAGCTCGAAGGTAAAGTTGGAACGTCTGCTCCGGTCGCCTGGCAACGCAATACATGGACGACCAATCAGCGTGCTCTTCCGGCGCATTGATACAAACAAGCACTGTGCTAAAATCATGTTGTAATAAATCCCATACATGTTTTATTTCTACCAATGTGTTATTTAAGTTATTTTTTCCCCAATTTGAGGAACCAAAACAAAAACAAACAAAAAACACGGACATACACAGACCAAGTAGGACAGCGTGGGACTCTTTCATGGCACGGATGTTTATTGCCTCAGTTCAGTCGTGGCACGGTTTTATAAAAGCACTGCACTTCTAACTGCTGGGGAGGACGCTTAAAACGGCAACTTTTCTGCGCTCGACTCGACTCTACTCGGTGTCACAAGCCTGCGTGGACTAATGCTGACTTCAACGTATGCACGAAGGAAATGTAACATTTTCTGCCTCTTTTCTACAACTCACCACACACTCTGAATGACTGCGAGGAACTCTTTTGGAGACGTACGTATTTGTCCCATCTCTTGTCTTTAGTTACATTTAGTCGTGCTAAATTAAAACCAGAATGACTCTCGATTAAAAATTTATGTTTGGTGCGCTTAACGCCAATGTAGCGTTTCATTCCGCTGTTTTGTGAACTGATGCTAAACAGCTGTGTTAAATGTCCGGTACCGAGTGTTGCCATATGGGCGATCTTACTTGACAACTAACTCGCGAAATAATTCACCAACTAGCTTACCTGTTACCCACCTAGTTGACGGCACTGCTGTGGCGATTTAAACACTTATCACTTATTTTATTTATTTATTTTTTTTTCGCGGGGACCAAAGCGTTTTACGACCCCGTATGTCATTTATTTTCACTGGAACACGGCTGGTTAATTTTGGATGCGGTTGAGTGCGTGCGCGCCGCTCGCGCGAACGCGTGTTTTTAAGGAAGACTCTGGAAAAGTGGCATAATGGACCGAGCGCATGAGCTGTTCTGGAAGCATCACGCACTGTATGTGTACGCGTGGGATGCTGTGACACACGAGTAAAATCAAACATTGCCAAACCCTATTTACACTTGGGATTAACACTTCTCTCATTGGCTCCCATTCAAACGCGTCTAAAACTTTTATTTTTTTGATTGATGTGCCTGCAAAATGGCTGCTGACACTCGGAGTTCATTTCATTAGATACACCATATCTGCTTTTAATTGCGTTCAATGGACCCCCTCGAAAAGAGCATGCTAACGTCATCATTTAAAATGAGGCTGAACATTTTGTAGGGTAGTAAACAATTTTATTGAATAATTTTAGACTTCCCTATAGGGCTGAATTTAGGGAAAAAAATTCATCTTGCTTTTTTTCTTACAGATATTGTGATTTTGATTTAATTTTTCTTCACAATGTACAGTGACCTTTACAAACATGACAGAAAATGTAATTATAGTAGTAACGCAGAGAGGTTTTGTGGGAGGGATTCTTTCTCAAGTTTTTAAATACACATTTCTGTCAAGTATAATTTTGAATTTGTATATGAATTTGTATTTGTAATTGTATATATGAAAATGCATTTTTTTAAAGCTCCAAAATGTTTTGCATTCTGTACTAATGTACGTTTTCTTTGTACATAGTCAGATTACGTCAATAAAATAGTTTTCCCTCAGCAAAGCTAAATTGATTAAGAATTATTATCTTGAGATTTATTGTGTAGATCTCAAAACTCTGTGGTACAAAATTGTGCAAATATTATTGATGCAATGATAAATATTTAGTATATGTTTTACATTGTACCTCTTCATCATGATGACGTCATCCGTTTACGTGTGCCAGTAGAGCATCTGCTCAATTGCTTTTGCTTCTCCTTTTATGTCTAGATAGGCGTTGATTGAAATACTACATTTTGGTTCATAGCTGGTTGCTCTCCGCCCTAACGCGATTCTAACCAGCCTACTGTTAGGAGTCGACTTTACACCTAAGCACTTTTTTTGGGTCGAAAATGTATTTCACTTTAGCGATTTGTACTCTTAGCCATGACTCGTTCGCCTCTCCGGTTAAAGCGCTACTTGTTAGTGGGGTTATTTATTTTTCATCACGCAGCTCATTGTACTCAGACTTGCATATAGTACAAATAAAGTCCATACTGTTGTGGCGCAAGATAGCTTGGTGCCGAGCATTCAAGCAGTGGCGAAAGAAATAATTTACGGTAACTCGGAAAGTGCAACGCTTTTTTTTTTTTTTTTTAAATCCGTACTGTGTGACCTGCTTTGTGAATGTGGGGCACACATCGCGGCCTTGATGACCTTGAAATCACGTTGTCTGAGATCGCGTCTTCGGTCCCAAAATGATACATCGTTCAGCCCTACTTTCCATGCCCCAGACTTCCTGTGTGGCGTTTTTTGGTGAATTTAAAACTCAAAATTGTTCATAGGTGAAAATTGTGTTTAGTCTAGTCTAGTCCTGCAATTGGCTTGGTGACCAGTCCAAGTTGTATCCCAGCACTTTTCTGGAATTGGCTTGCTTTTGTCACTAGCATGGATGAAACCGGAGGCGTTTTTTTAAAATTGCATATCAATGTTGTGATTCTGTGTCATATTTCAGTTGGATTGTTGATGACAAACATGTCAGCTTTTTGTTGAATTAAACAGGTCCAAATTTCACGGTGAAATTCAATCTGTCATCAAAGTGAGAGGAGATGCTCGTTAAGTATTTTTGTTTGTTGTTGTCCTAATACTTTCCTATTCTAACATGGGTGCATTAGCTCCCAAAAAAACATTGTGAAACATACACCTACACAATTGATTTCTAAACAATGTTTAAAGACACAGTGCACTGCGAGAGATCATTAGGTGTGCCACGGCAAATTATATTATTTCACCTGATTGTTCCAAAAATGTACTACGAATAATGTACCAGTACACATCGTAACCAGCAGTGACATTGAGTGACAGGCATCTTGGCTGACTAGTTTCCCAATTTCTCAGCCTTAAGGTTGTGAGCCATTACCTCCAATGTCTCGAGGTGTTCGGGTTTAAGTCCGTCTGGTTTATCCACCTGTTGAGGTGGTCGTGAGGTGTCACGTTGCTGTCGGTCATGGTGTGTATCTCTTGCGAGTACGCCGTGGCCGTGTTGGGTCTCCCTGGCGTGTTGGTCGGGTCGAAGTGCTGCATCATGTGCGTGTTCAGCCATACTTCTTCTGTGGCCATCCACTTGTAGCTGATTGCGTTTTTGCCCGGTCTCAGCTCTAGGATTCTATCCGTGTTGCACAGCGGATCCCAACTGAAGAATATGTTGTCTTGTTTGTGTGTGGTCGTGCGATATATGCCGTGTTTGTAAACGGGTAGCATAAATCTGGCGTTGTTGGTCAGGCCTTCTCTGTATCAGAATTGGTTATACGACGCCAGCGCCGGTTCTTCCCACTCTGTTTTGTAGTTGTCGTCCGTGTAACACAGCGCGTAGATGATGTTGTTGAATGTGGTAATGGACGTGTTTCCCTGTATGGCTGTCTGTTCCGTCAGCGGTATCATGTTAGATACGGTGCATCTGGCCCCTGTGACCCGAAAGGCTCTGTGGTTGTATATGAGTTGGAACCAGTCCCTGGGTGTCAAGTAGTTGATCCATGTTTGATTGGGTATGCGGTGATAGCCCGTATTGTATTCCAATGGGTTTCTGTCTGCGCCTTGTGCCATTTTATTTTAGTTACATTCAGATTTAAATAAGCTGCTGCTGAAGTGCAGTGGGGAAAAAAAATCCGAGCTATTGTTGCTAATTCAGTTCCAGCCATTTATTGAACGGTACAAACGGTCTGCAATTCTTGCATCTCCAAAACAATAACTTTTCCACTTTTTTTTTAGCCATTAGCGTTCCATCATCACAGAGAGCAAACCATTTTCAGCACTTCAGATTGGTTCATATTAAAAAAACAGACCGACATGTGGATCAACAATAGCATAGATTTGTGAAAAATTATTAATTTGACCAAAGGTAGACAAAAGGCACACAATGAGAACATCAACAAAGCGCGAGACTACACCGAAACTCGCCAAGTTCCTGTCATCACCCACAAGGCCCTGCCTCTAGTGATGGGCAAATGGAACTTTTATGAACCATCAATCATTTGAAGCAATTAGTTCAAAATGGTTTGAAGCTTCAAAGCTTCAGTGATAATGACATCTGCTGGCGAAAAACTAGAACGAGAACCCCAAAAAAGTCCCTACTTCATTGCACATTACTTAGTGACATTTTTCTTTATCTTGCAATTGAATATTCTACAAAAAAATAAACAAAAATGATGTGTTTTTTGAAAACTAAAAACTAACAGCTGGAATAATGGCCAACTGCTTATCACATCTCCCTCACAGTACAGATTCCGTGGTTTAAAATCTGAGCTCCAGCCTTCCTGTGTGGCGTTTTCATGTTCTCTTCATACCTGCATGGGTTTTCTCCAGGTGCTCCCGTTTCCTCCCACATTCCCAAAACTTGCATTGTAGGTTAATGGATCACTCTAAATTGTCCATACATGTGACTGTTAGTGTGAATGGTTGTCTGTGTACCCTGTGATTGGCTGGCAACCAATTCAGGGTCAATGCCACCCACTGCTCGAAGACTGCTTGGATAGGCTTCAGCCACCCGTGACCCTCGTGCGAAGCGGTTCAGAGAGTGGATGAATGAAGGATAAAAAAAAAAAAACCCGGCAAACCCATTGTAGGAATCAATTAACACAAAGAGAATTTGAGAACAGAATAAAACGTAACTAAAATGAAAAAAAGTATTATAACACTGTTATCAACTGACCGTCATGTCTCCCTTTCCTCCTCAGCTAATATAAACAAGAGAAGATGGCCGCCAAAGTGGCAGCAAGCACCGCCGTCAGTGTTCTGTCGTGGGAGCAAGTGAGGTGCCTGGATGAGGTCCTGAGCGAGGTGGTGCCGGTCCACGGCCGCGGCAACTTCCCCACACTGGAGGTCCGTCTGAAGGACATCGTGGCTCGGGTGCGCTCCAGCCTGGCGCTGAGCGGCATCTGCGTAAAGGACGTGCGTCTAAACGGCTCGACGGCCAGCCACGTGCTGGTGCGCGACCTGGGCTGGAGCTACAAGGACCTGGATGTCATCTTCAGGGTGGACCTGCCACACGAGTCAGAGTTCCGGCTCATCCGCGATGTAGTGCTGGGCACCTTGCTGGACTTCCTGCCCGAGGGCGTCAATAAGGAGAAGATCACGCCGGCGACTCTCAAGGAGGCCTACGTGCAGAAGCTGGTCAAGGTCAACACGGAGCAGGACCGCTGGAGCCTCATTTCGCTGTCCAACAACAACGGCCGCAACGTGGAGCTCAAGTTCGTTGACCGTATCCGCCGCCAGTTCGAGTTCAGCGTCGACTCCTTCCAGATCGTCTTGGACTCTGTGCTGGCCTTCTACGCGGCGGACGATGTCTTCGCTGCGCCCATGTCACCAGAGCACCACCCAGCGGTGAACGGTGAGAGCGTGTATGGCGACTTTGACACAGCGCTGGGCCACCTGCGCGACAAGCTCATCGCCACCAAGCGGCCCGAGGAGATCCGTGGCGGCGGGCTGCTCAAGTACTGCAACCTTCTGGTGCGCGACTTCCGGCCCGCCAGCGAAGAAGAGTTCAAGGCTCTGGAGCGCTACATGTGCTCACGCTTCTTCATCGACTTCCCCGACATCGGCGAGCAGCAGCGCAAGGTGGAGGCGTACCTCCACAGCCACTTTGTGGGCCAGGAGTCCAGCAAGTACGATTACCTCATGATCTTGCGCCGCGTGGTCAACGAGAGCACCGTGTGCCTCATGGGCCATGAGCGGCGCCAGACTCTGCACCTCATCTCACTCATGGCCTTCCGTGTACTCGCTGAACAGAACGCCATACCAGACGCCTCCTGCGTTACCTGCTACTACCAGCCGGCACCGTACGTGCGCGACCACAACTTCAGCAACTACTACGTGGCCAACCAGAACATTCCCACGTGGCTGCCTTGCAACTGACTGGACGAGTGGGGGGCCCAAAAAGAAAAAAATTAAACAGAAGGAGCCTTAGATTTTTTTTTTCTTTCCCGGAATGCTTTTGTGTTTCTTCTTTTTCAATGCATCAATGTGATATTTTTAATTGTTATTCCCCCTTTTCTTTCTTGCTGGATGCCTACGACCCCTTAAAAGGTTACTTAAAAAACAATTAAGGGCTCTTTATGCCGATGAAGCCTTAAATTTGATTTTTTTTTTTCTTTTCTCCCCCATCCCCTTTCGGTGATAACAAAAAATATGAAAAGGTGGAAAAATACTTAAAAAAAAATGCAATCTGCGAGAAAGTGTAATTAGGTGTGTTGGCCCAAAAGTAAAATAGAAAAAAAAATTGGGTTGGTGGTTCTGGTATGTTATGATGAGTCTATTTTCTTTTAATTTAATTTTGCATTGAAATCTCTTACAGGTACACAAAGAAAAAAAACAAGTGCCTGTAATGTCTAAAAAAATAATGTTCAAATCTGCTCAGTGTGCGTTGAAATGGTCATGTGACCGCATGTGATTGTGTTCGCAACCTGGCGGCCGTGCGTGTGTCTACACCTTCAAAGAGAGCCATCAAAACGGCTGATCATGCCAATGTGAGTTTGTGACCACAAAGTACACAGGTTGTTTTTTGTGTTCTGGCGTTCCAGGCCCAAAGGAGAGTCGCTTCCAGCTTTCTACTTCGGCCTTCCTTAAAAGCTGGAGCACGTGGCGAGTCCCCACGCTCACCCTGCAACCAGCTGGCTTCTATAATTATCCTCACTCTGTCTTCACTGGAGTTGAGTGGGAGGGGTGTGGTTCCCACTACCACCACCACACAGAACCCCATGTGTGGTCATGGTTTAAAGATACCAGGTGTGCTGGATGACCTCGTACTATTATTATTAGCATTGTAAAGTAGTGTTGGCGACCGCTGTTTGTTGACCTATTACGCAAGGGGCAGCGAACCCCCGCCCAAGCAGCCCCCAGCGCCGATGCAGAAATGTCCCCAAAACAGGCCTCAGCCTTTTCTCAGAATCGCTTGCCTTCACCAGCACGCCGCCGCCCCCGCCCATGTTTGCGCCAGATAACCGGCAGCACCTCTTATCTGGAGTCGAGGGCATGGGTGGCCCACCCTCTTTCGACTGGCATGCACCTTGTCTCATGCTTTTTAACAAACCAGTGATATATGCTGCCCACTCCTACTCTGGACCAAAACATTTTTTGTTTGTTTTTTTTTCCTTTTTGAATTAGCTTTTAATTATTAATTGATTGAATAAAACCACAATACTCAGGAGGGGCATCTTGTAATATCTGTTCTGACTCTAAACAAAGCTGTGCCAACGCAATCCCTGTCTAGAAAAATGTTGTTGGGTGTTTGGAGTTTTTTTTTTTTTTTTTTTAATTCTAGTTTATTTTTCTTTCGCCTTTCTTGTTTCCCCACCCTCCCTCTCACCTACCCATCCAGATTCCCTCCTGCACTCCCTGAGGGATATTTGTCCTGTTTAGCCTATGAAGAAAGTAAATAAGCTAATGAATGGTTGCTCAGGGATTGATTATACCCCACCCTACTTGTTTCTCTCCTTTTCTTTTTTCTCTTTTTTAAGCTTTAATTTTGAGCGGGTAAATCTATTCAGTGAGCCCTCAAGCCAACACAAGAGAATCTCAATCTTCTTGGTGGATTATGCTTCTGCCCAGGAGAGACTGGATTTTTGTGCTATCGCTCTGGCAGCCACCTTGGCTTTTTCAAAATAGCTCGGTGTTGCTCAAAACACTTAATGTTTGGTTGGCGATCACTGAGCGACGACGTCTTTGATGTTTATGCTGCGCCTTGGCGCAAGCTTTTGCCAAGAAAACTTGGAAGAAACCACGTGGCCTGTATTTGTGTTTACACTATTTGTATATGATGACTGACCGCAGTCAGGGGTAAATTAAATTCACGTAAGGGTGAAGTGCATTTTTGCTTTAGTTTTTCTGCTGTAAACTCGTCAGTGTTAGATTTCGCTGGTTCCGTTGTGCGTACTCGGTGCGAGGCGCAGGTAGCGCCCACAAATGTCTTGTTTAGCTCACTTGGCGGTGGTGGCGGATGATCAGTGGTCTTATCCCATGAGAACTTTCTCATGAGTTGTTTTGTTTTTGCAGCAGGTGTGTGTGTGTGTGTGTGTGCGCGTGTGTGGGGGGGCGTGCGCATGTGTGTGTGCGTGCTAGTGGGCATATACATGTCACACTTTATTTTTGGAAGAAGAGAGGTTTTTGTCGCCGTGGTAACTACGACGACCATTTGAGGGGGTTTCCCTCCCCCGGGTTTATCAGCACTTTGACCTCACTCGACCTTTTCCTTGTTGGAATTGTTGACATGTAGCAGGAAAATGTGCTTGAAAAGGAAATGATGAATAAAAGATATTGAATGCAACTTCTGCCTCTGTCTTTTTTTTTTTTTCTTTTTGCTTCTCTTAAGCCATACATAAATATATATATGTCTATGTGTTGAGCCAAGAAGAAGATGACCGCAACCATTTAAAGGGGTGTGACTGGATTGTATTTAATCTTTGGCCACAATGCGGAGTGGGATCCCTGTTAATGGCTTCATTTGAACTTTAAATTAAGACCTTTGGGTATTTTAAGCTGGCTTCATGGGACGGCGGGGGGACTGATGACCTGGTCGTCTGGGGGATCGGTGAAATTTACTGATGGAAGTGTGGTTATAATAACATGACGGACTAACCGACTGATGATTAGTTTAGTTCGGCTTGAAAAACATAACACTGACGATGACTGACGGGTGGCCCGGCAAGCCAAACCAGCTTTCTTTTCGAAAGAAAAGTAGCAAGAAAGGAATGCCCCCGGTTCAAAACAAACTGCTCACAAAGAATACATCATAACAGATAAAAAAATTTGATTGCACAATGTCACTCTTTGTCGTCAGAACCCTCATTCAAAATGTTGCGTTGGTGAGATGATAGTCCAACATCATTCGACATAAAATCAGTCAAGTCAGTTTTTAAATAACCAGAAATACATTATTAAAAATACATTTAAACCGCAGCAGCTGATGGCATGGAAGCATTTATTTTAAAAGACGTTTGTTTTTGGGTTTTTTTCCTGACATCACATTTGCACTTTGCTGATGGTTGATTTGGCTGTCTTTTTGCTCAGGTTTGCTTGATGAGACTGTGACCAGACTCAATCGCTGGTACAGCAAAGAGTCTGAATTTCCAGGCTGGCGTACGAGTGCCCAGGCTGTTGATAGATGACAAATGACGGACCAGCAACATTTTGTAAATTGCCCTGCTCTGATCATTGCAACATGTGATCAGAAGCTATAGGAGGACAAATGATATTCATCAGCCCATAAATCGTGCATCAAACTCACTTGGAATTTTCAACAGGAGAATCATCCAAAAACACTAAGTGGACCCTTCAGTGGCTCTAGCAGAAAAAGTCAAGGTTCTGTGTGGCCATCACACTCTAGTGGCTGGTATCATTGAGTCACTCTTGAGAGGTCTCAAATGTGCAGGTAATGTAAGACATTACCAAGAAGTATGAGCAGTTTTATCACCCGTGAAAATAAAGGGCCACATCCAAAACTATCACGAAAAGACTGCAAGCAGTCACTGATACTAAAGAGTAGGACTGAACAATTAATCCAATTCAAATTGACATTGCATTGTACTAGACTGCAATTTTCATATCGCAAAGCCTTGTTTGACACATTAGTTCAGTAGAATTTTTTCAAAGGTGTTTTGTTGAATGCTTTAAAAGCCTGCAAAGTGTTTATTAAGCTAACTCTTTCATTCCTATTAATTTTGCTTTATTTTAGCGTAAACCTAACCTATTAGACACTACATTTACATTGCCTTCCTCTCAAATTCATACTTTATTTTTTTGCATAATCTTCCCACTTTATTGTTCAAGTTCATCAAACAAATAAAGTGGCGATCAAACAAAGCTAACTCAAGTAAACATAAAATTCAGTTTTTAAATGGTGATTTGATTCATTAAGGGGAAAACAAAAATTCAAAACTACCGGAAAATGTGCTTGTTAAATCATAAATTCACTCAAGCTAATCACATTTTTAGTTCAGGGGTGTGGTGGTGAAAAGTAACGACAGAAGCTCTTTTAAAGGATGAGAATGTATGAGGACAGAGGACGATTATTTTAATAAATATGGATGGAGCGACAATGGCAGAAGTGTGCCCAGGTCGCGGCGGCAGGACGGACCAGCAAAATAGAAAACAACAATCAATAAAGTGCTCGCCAGGAGTGGCCAGACCACAGAAATGACAATATCAGCACATCAACAACTCATTCCGGGGTTCACAAAGGAACCCAGGACCATGTCTAAAGAACTGCTGGCCTCCCTTGCCTCAGTTAATGACTCAACAATGAAGAAAACACAGGTCAAAAATGACATCCATGGCAGAGTTCCAGGGCGAAAACCAATGCTGACCAAAAACAACATAAAGGCTTGTGTTACTTTTGCAAAACACATCTAAATCATTCCCAAGACCTTTGGGAGAATATTCTATGGAATGATGAGCACTGAATGAAAGCAGAACTCTTTGGAAGGTATGTGTCTGGTATGAATTTAACACAGCATTTCAGAAAAGGAACTCAAGATGGTAGTTATCAAGTTGTCTGGGGCTGATTTGCTCTTTCAGGACCTGGATGACTTGCTGTGATTGATGGAACCATCTATTTTACTCTGTACTTGAAAATCATAAGGGAGAGAATGTTTGGCTGCAGGAAAAGGCTTAATGACCATAAAATACAAAATATTGACCCAATCTTTTTAATATTTTCTGAGGTTAAAGTGGGAATGAACAGAGATGTGCACATAAATGTTGGTAATGATTGATCTCTGTTTTCGAACAATAATTAGATTTTCTTTTTTTTTTGCATTCAATATATTTTTCTTGCATTCAATATTTTAGACTGCCCCTGCGGTCATCCTGTATGGTGCTGCCCAAGGCTCAAACATGCAACCACAACCTCACACGTAGCACTAACCGCTAGGCTAAGGCGTCACTCAACAAGAAGGAGTGATTTTTCGATACTTACTTATTATGCGCAGCGGGAGTTGGCATACATGAGTTATGGAATCAGATTCACACACACTAAATTTCGTATAGTAAATTTGACACTAAAAAGATTATTTGATCCCTGTAAACATAGTAGAGCATTCAGCGCAACTAATCTTGCGCTGAATAATTTGTTCTTGTACTCTGTTGTACTCTATTTTACTCTGTTTACTGGGAGCAAATATAGTCCTTTTAAAGTAAAGTTTACAATTTACTGTGTACCAAAAATAAGCAAACAAAACATCTTGAATTGCGACCAAAAAAAAAAAAAGACTGAGAGATATCATCTAACTCAAATAAAAAAAGTCATCATAATGGCAAAACTTATTACTTGGAAAAATGAAAGGAAAAAGAAAACTTTTTTACTGAAAGTTCTACTTCTCACTGACTAAATTTGTGCTCTTGATGACAGCTTTGTGGCTTTTTTATTGCGACTTTTTGCACAAACCTCACAAGCGGGCTTTATGTATGAATGCGTCCTAAGTGGCTACATTATTTTTGAGTGAAAACTCCACTCCGATGTTTTTCGACTGCGGCCAGTCTGCATCAAGGACCACGGCTCGTGACAAGGGGACAAAATTCAATCCCTTTAATTAAGTCTAAATATTTTTATATGTTTCTAAAAGTGCAATTTTTACAAACAAGACAGTTACAGACATTTAGAAACAAAATAAAGAAATTGTAATAAAACATCCTACTTCAGTATTAAAAACATGTACACGTGAAACACATTGAGTTGCCTTGTGTATGAAATGTGCTACTAAAGATCTAAAGATTGACATTGTATCGTTTTGTAACATGTTAGAAACATAGCACAGTTAAGCATCAGTTTATCACCTGATTACTGATTAGCTATCCTAAGTGCCACATTTTTGCAAGCTTACTATAACGATATGTTTACTTTTCATGAGAATCTTATGTTGAGCCGAAAATTAGCCTACTGAATAAAATCAGACAGAGGAGATTGGAGTAAGTTGAGCCACTAGTCTTTAACAGGATCACCACAGTATTAAAATTGGGGGGCAAATTAATTCATGCATTTAAATTTCAGGATGTTGCGCCTTCCTCCAAACAAGCAGATTCAATGCATTCATAGCAGTTTTGTTGCGATAAAGGCATAGGACAATAAGTTGAGCCATTTCCCTTTTTTGACTCCTTTTGTCTTTCAAAATTTCATCCTGATCATTGATTCTTTTTTTCTTCCCTCACACCTCCATACGATTTCCTGTCATCTATTCATTCCTTCTCACCACCAATTTCGCCACCATGGCTCAAATATCGGCAAAATATCATTGATACAGAAGTTGGACACGTATCACTGATTTCATCATTTAGTACACAAAATATATGCAAACACCTTCTATCCTTGTATGTATTGAAATGTAATGAAATGTGTTGTCATTCTTATGGTCCTGTCATTCAAAACGAAGCAAATTTTAGTTTTTAGCTTTGGTGACCAATGGAAGTTGTGCAAGGAACTGACCTGGAGGTCACCATTTTTCACATAACCTAAAGTCACGTTTTGTTGAAAATAAATGAATGAATAAATAACAGATATAAATCTGGCCGACTATTTAGCACGTCTGCCTCACAGTCAGAGGTGCAGGGTTCGATTTCGGCCTTCTAATGTGGAGCCTGCATGTTCTCCACGTGCCTGCGTGGGTTTTCTCTGGGTTCTCAGATTTCCTTCCACATTCCAAGCACATGCATGGTAGGTTCATGGGAAACTCTAAATTGGCTCTTGGTGTGAGTGCGAGTGCGAGTGCGAGTGGTTGTTTTTCTGTGTGTGCCCTGCGATTGGCTGGCAACCAGTTCACGGTGTACCCCGCCCACTGCCAAAGATGGCGGGGATAGGATCCAGAACGCCCATGACCCATGTGAGGAAGAGCGGCACAGATAATAGAGGGATGGATGGCTTTATCAAACATAAATGTGTTAAACATTCGACTACTGGTAACACAAACACTGGATTAATGTCCTTATAACTTTCTGAATTAAATGCATTGCACCAAACAAGCATTCTGGGAACCAAAGACCAAAGTTTTTTCTTTGAACAGTACTGTATATTTACAGTTACAGCCATTGATGGTGTCGTGGAACAGTTGCCTGACTTGTGGGGAGGCAGCGTGGGATCGGTTGACACTCTGTGACAGTGTCCGAGTGTGTGTGTGTGTTTTTTTTTTCTTTTTTTTCTACCAAAAACCAGCATTGGCAACGGCCTCAAAATGTATATCGGTCGGGCCCTAACGTCACGGTAGCTATAACACTCAATTTTGTCGCTCATAGATATTCTAATTGATTTGTATGACGAATTTAAAACTATGTCATTTTAGTCTTTATAGTCATCATGAACCTTATGACAGAATAAATGTAATGCTCAAATGTTTTCATTGTTTCTCAGAAACAAGAGCTGGCTCACTTAGTCTGCCCAAGACTGGAAGGCAGAATTCATCAATAAGTGTTTATTGCAAAGGTGCTGCACAAAATCACAAGTTTTGAGGTCTTTGTAGCTTTGCTCAGTTTTAACAAACACAAAATAATTCCACTTATGATAAATAGCGATAAGTCTTTCTATAGTTTTAGCATTTATTTCTGTTTTGGGTTTATATTTGTATCAAACCACTGTAATACATGGAAAAATCTTGGCCAACTAAAACCTACGTTGACTTATTGTAGTAATATCACATCTCATTCTATTTTTGTCCCATCTTGAATTCTTCTATTTCAGGCATGGTTAAACTACCGCCCGGGGGCCACATGGGGCCCGTTAAACATTTAAATTCGGCCCACCAAACTTGGAAAAAAACTAAATGAATAAACCTTGTTAATGTTTTATTTTCAAAATACTCTGGTGTGTCAAACACAGATATTTTGTTGTAATGCTTCTGTTCATTTTCATTTAAAATTAAATATAAAATTAAATATATACTAGTAATATTAAGTATTTTTTTTCTCAGATGAGGTGAGGTTACCAAAACACTTCATCCATCTGCTCCTGGTCCATCCGCTCTGTCAAATTTTTTAACCCATTGTGACCTACCAATCAAAATGTTTGCCCACCCCTGCTCTATTTTGTCAGTCTTGTCTCGAATTTCCCCTGAGGGAACATCTGAGGATGAAGATGAATGCATGAAGATGTCCCTGGACTGATACAGTCATTGACTGGACAGACGCACCGGCCTCCTCTAATTGCAGGCAACCTTTTAAGATAAATAAATTTTTTCGCTTTGACTAAGCGTATTTGGGGTGTGTAGATTATTTTAATTAATGACATATTGTAACGCTACTAAATGTTTATCTTTTGCAAAATGAAAAGGTATGCTATGTAAAAAATAAAAATCCTGAGTGCATTGCAAGTTTATGTCTGGTGGGACAGATTATGACAAATCGGGCAGGAAGTCAGACAAGTATTTGTATTTGTATTTTGTATTTGTTTTTATTTTTGAAAGTATACAGGGACAGTGCATATTAATCAAACAGTTTCCTGTAAATATGCCAGATTATAGCCAATGGCTAATTTGCATCCGTTGTCCCTGTAATCGGCCTGCCATGCATGTTTTTAGAAGTAAACAGAATATCGAGTCAATTAAAACTTAAACAGCTTGACAGTCTGTTACGGGGGCGGAACGGTCCGGCCCAGCCGGACACCCATTTTTGAACCGAGGGATGGGGGGGCAAATTTTAAATAAGGCTTCGATTAACAAAGGCCGGACGTGGATTGTCGTGCGCGTGATGAATCTACTTGCGAAATGAGCAAACGACAAAAATTGCCTTTGAACGCGTTAAAAGCGCCTCGACCAACTGTTGGTGTATGAAGGGACGTGAGACAGCAGTGTGCGTTCAAGCCTGCCTGTATTTCCGCATTCTGATATCATGAAACCCGCGCTTCCCACCTGCTACTGGGGCATACCATTACAATGGGGTGCAATATCACAATCCCAATAACAACAGTGCGTCTTACTTGCACTTGGCACTTTCGTGGAGAAGAAGAAAGAAGAAGAAGGAGACAAAGAAGATGGAGATAAAGAAGACCATAATAAGCCCATAATAAAGTAAGTGGATTTGAAACGTAAATTAGCCAGCTAATGATGTTTAAATAAACCTCTGCTCTTAGCATCTCTCCCGCGGGGGCGTCATGCACGGACAGGGGCAGACAATTTTTAAGAATAAGGCCGGAGGGTCGAGGCTGGAAGAGTACCAAGATAACGTCCGGAGGGCGGAGAGTGAATAAAAAAGGGTGAAGTGCCCCGCTCTGAAAGCCATACAACACAACATGGATTTGTTCTAGAGTATTTCGGCATGGTGGCCGACTGGTTAGCACAATGGCCTCACAGTGCAGAGGTCGTGGGTCCGGCCTTCCTGTGTGGAGTTTGACTGTTCTCCCCGTGCCTGCGTGGGTTTCCATGGTCTTACGGTTTCCTACCCTATTCCAAAAACATGCATGGCAGGTTGATTGGACACTCTAAATCGCCCCTAGGTATGAGTGTGAGCACGGATGGTTGTTTGTCTATGTGTGCCCTGCGAGGTTCAGGGTGTACCCCGCCTACTGCCCGAAAATAGCTGGGATAGGCTCCAGCACCCCTGCGACCCTTTTGAGGAGAAGCAGTACAGATGATGGATGGATGGATGGGTGAATTCCGCCTTTGATCTGTACAGGTCATAGGTGTTTGCCGTGATTCAGAAGTTTTCGGGGGTGATGGATTAGTGAAGGCCTACATCCGAAAGGCCGGGCCTGGCACTGGAAGAAACCTCCCCATAATGTCAGGTTTGTGCCAACAGTTGTAATCAAGTGATCGGGCAGCGCAATTGAGAAAGCTGACAAGAAAGAGCAAAAATCGAATTAGTAAGAAAGGAAAAGAACTGGCAACAAAAGTGACCACATATTTTCATTGCAATTTATGTTTTACTTTTAAGAAATCATTTTCTATTTTTTTTTAAGTTGATTTTATCTCTCAAAGTCTTACTTTTTGTTAGCAATTTAAGTTTTGTTTGCTTAGTTTTGAGCACAAATCTTATTCCATACATGCAAAAACATTCAGGATGAGCGTACAATAACAACGGATGTCGGCAAACGAATCTGCAAAATATAAAGACAAAGTTGACATGCCAACACGGTAGGCGGAAGGAAGTGCAACATGCTGCAACAGCTGCAACAGCTGCATGTGACGATGGTGAGCTTGGGGCGCGGGAATGTTGCGCCCCTCCTCGGTCCTATCTAGTTCTTTGAAGAGGAGTTACTGAACATGTCAACTTTGTGTGTCCCAGATGCAAAATGTGTCACAACCTCGAGATGTACAGAGATGAACAACAACACCGACTTTACTCATATTTGACCATGTACTATTTATCCGGCCAACTTTAAGGAGCTTGTAAAGTGGAAAAAAACAGTTTTACAAATTTGACACACCACAGAGAAGCGTGTTGTTAATGAGGTTGCCAAATTTGTGGGAAAAAAAATCCCCAAGTTCAGTATATGAAAACGTGCTTCGAAATGGTGAAAATATGAGACTTTCCGTCACCTTTCAGATGCGGTGGACATGTCTGCTCACTAGGCTGGAAACACGTCCATCCCGATTCTTACCTGTGACTCACATAGTACGTTGTCGCTCTTGTATTTGCTCAAATGTCTGTTGTTGCATACAGTATAATATGAGTCACAATTTAAATACCAAAATTGGTTAACGGTCAAGTGTCTTTATGTGGACACTGTCACAGATGTTACACTAAGCGAGGAACCACCGCTGCCTCTGGTTTGCAGCATTTGGAAGCCTGTACGTCAGTAGCTCGCTGATGGAATAAACAGTTCATGTTCCCTGTTGTGTGGTTCCATGTGAGGCACACTGCCCAACCATTATCTGTACTGCTTCTCCTCACTAGGGTGCTGGAGCATACCCCAGCAGTCTTCAGGCAGTAGGCGGGGGACACCTTGAACTGGTTGCCAGCCAATCGCAGGGAACACATGGACGTACAACCATCCGCACCTGACACGTATGTTTTTGGAATGTGGGAGGAAACCGGAGTAACCGGAAGAAACCCATGCAGGCACAGGGAGAACATGAAAACTCTGCACAGGAAAGCCGGAGCCGGGATCGAACCCACGACCTGCGCATTGTGAGGGTATCGCGCTTACCAGTCGTCGTGCCACTGGTGAGGCACACTAAGCGAGGCAATTGGATGGCCACGCCCCAATTCAATTTGATACCATCTTGCTCCATGCACCGCACGAGGGACCACACAACATACACACTAACTCCTAAATAACAGAAAATATAACATAAAACTTCAGTTTTTTTATTTTTTTTTGCAAAGCTTCTGATCATACAGCATTTTGTTGTGGGAAATGGGCCAAGGTATTAAAGGGACATTTCTCTTTTATGATGAAATTTATGACAAATTGACACGCCCCCTTTTGGAGCTGTGCTTGTTCTTTCAGTCTCAGCAGGGTGGCAAGCGTTGTAATATTGGTTGGTTTGTCCTGTTGTCTGAAACGGTGACCATTAGCTACCAAAATTCAAATGCACATGACTAGTCTTATCTACTTCAATCTTTGAAAATATATAAGCATTCTGCACAATATTTTGGATCAAACGTGAGTTCATATGTGCAAAAAACACCTCCACACCGAGTCACTGATGTTGTAGTGGTACATCCGCCTGATTTGTGTGCCTAATTTGTGTGCGGGCAACATTGGATCGGTTCCCACTCGGTGACGGTCTGTGTCTGCCTTGTGACTGGCTGGCGACCTGTCGGGTGTGGTGCGCCTTTCGCCAGTAGTCAGCTGGGATAGGCTCCAGCACCCTCCTGCAACCCAGGAGACATGACACTTCCACACACAAAAAAGGGTTCCAGGTTCAGTACAAGAGCATAAATGCACACGGTGGCGACTAGTTGTAGTTTTGGGACATTTAAAGCTTTTCAGGAGGTAGCTGGCGTTGATGTTCCCGCCCCACAGCTAACACCGCTGCAGTAGTATTAAAAGTACCAGCCCTGCTCAAGACAGAAATTAGCTTTCGGCTGAGGTTACAGACGAGGTTCGCATCAGCTTCTTAAGTTCTTATACCATCTCGACATGGGTCTTTGTACTGTCTTGAACGTTCGCATCAGTCAAAACATTATTAACAAGATTCTAAAAGCACGTTTTTAGGCACACCCAAATATTCCGCACAAATCTAAAAATGTAATAAATTACACTCAGGCTTCAAACATATTAATGTACATCGAAACAAATCACGAAAATGACTGAACAGGGTATTTAAATTTCGACATAAATACAGTGGTGATTATTGCTGCGCATGAATTTTCAAAAAATACTTTTTAACAATCCAAAAAAATATAGCACATTATTTGTTGATTCAGACGCAATCATGAACAGTTTTTGGAGTTAAATGTTAAACTTGATCAACCTTGACTGCTCAAATTTGGTTATAAAAAACAAAAAAAAACAACAACTCCTGTTCATGCGGCTAAAACATTGAGAACTCATTGCAATCGAAAAAAATCCCAGTTTAAAGCATTTGATGATGCAGGATGCTCTCTTTATGACATCTGTTTCAGTAAACTAAGCACCTTGTTTATTCTGCTCATTTACATTGCACTCTCACCAGTACATCAACTTGCTGACACTTGTTTTTCGTTTCCTGGGTTTCAGAAGTCCTGAAACTGTTGAAGGGCCTCCATGGTGCATAACAAACACACACACAAAGAGTATCGATCACAATGAGCTGATGCAGCTTGTCTACCAGGTGTGTGACTTCATGCTGCATGCTAGGGGTCATCATAGCTTAGCATGTTACAGGAATGATGATGTTGCCAAATGCTGGTAAAGTGTGAGCAGCAGGGTGCTGTGCAGCAGGGGATTGGCACTAAAAGTTTTACAGCTGCTGAGTTCTCACTATGGCCATCAGGTAAACAACACGTACACACACACACACACACACACCCACACGCAAGCCCACGCACACACACACTCACAAATAATAATCAGGTCATGTGCCTTGGTAATCATGGAGGTTGTTAGTCAAAGTAGATTCTTAACTGTTTACTATATTAAAACAATTGGACAGTGATTTTAAATTAGGTGGGAAAATCAGTGCTGTTCTATCCAGCTACTTTTGTATTAGGCACCTGGCTAAAGTGAAGCCCTTTCTTTCCCAGCAGCACTTAGAAACAGGAATCCATGCCTTCATTACATCTAGGATAGATTACTGTAATGTACTTTGCTTTGGAGTCAGCCAGTCCTCCCTCAAGCGCCTCCAACTAGTGCAAAATGCTGCTGCTCGTCCTTTAACTGGAGCTCGGACGACGAATCACATAATCCCAATCTTGGCCTCTCTTCACTGGCTTCCAGTGCACTTTAGAGTTTGCTTTAAGATATTTCTGTTCATCTTCAAAGCTTTAAATGGCCTCGCCCAGGCGTAATTCTCTGAGCTCCTCCACCCCTACGGACCCTGCTCTCAGGTGTGTGGACCAAATGCTGCTGGAGGTGCAGAGGGCTAAGCGCAGCCTCAGAGGGGATCGTGCCTTTTCTGTTGCCGGTCCACTGTGGAATGACCTCCCATGAAATGTTAGGAAAGCCCCCTCTCTGTCCACTATTAAAACTCGTTTGAAGACACATTTTTATTCTTTAGCTTTCGACTCAACATGAGACTGTCGCTGTTCTGCTATTCTTCTTGTATCTATTGTATCTGTGTTTTAGTTTGTGTTCTAATTCCCTGCTAATTTACATGTATTTAATTAATTAATTTCTTTATTCATTACACCATATGGAAAGCGCTTTGTTGTGCTTCAGCTGCTGCAGCTGTTGTGAAATGTGCTATATAAATAATGTTGTATATTGTATATTGTACATGTCGGTGGCATAATTGTGTGGCGAAACTGTCATGACCCGTGTCGGTCATGTCAGGTGTTTTTGTCACGTTCCTTTTCCCATGCCATGTGTGTTTGTTTTGTCAGCTGAGTGGGGCGTTTCCCCTCAGCACTCGTTCCTCACCAGCCACGCACCTGTTCCCCGTTACCGTCACACACCTGATCCCCATCTGCTCACTTAATGACTGGACTATTTGAACACCTCATCCCGACAGCTCGGCGTCGGAACATTACTCCCTTTACGGGCTGTCACGGCCACTCTAATTCTCGCTCTCATTCTTGCCCTTGCCCTCGCCCTCGCTCATGCCCATGCCCATGCCCATGCTCATTCCTAGTGATGGTTGGATGAGGCATCCTGTATCGTTTCGACACAGTGACACAATGTATTGACACTGTGTTGCTGAATACTGACACCTGGTGGACTTGCAGGAAACATTTGACAGGGTCATCTGACACTGATCTGTCAAACTAATTTTATCCAATTCCATTGATTAGCGACGTGATGTGTTTTTATATATCCTATTTCGTATTACTTTCCATCGCACTAATTATTCTCTTATCTAATTTATATATTTAACTGAATTATTGTTGTATTGCACAGAGGCGAGCTCTCTAATCTCGTTGCACACTTGAGTACAATGACAAAGGGATTTCTGATTCTGATTAGGCATTTGCTTTCACATTATTTTTACATACACGCAATTTCATAAAAAAATCTTTGATATTCGAGACGCAGTTAATAAATTAAGAGAACATCTGTCTGAATGCCCAAGTAAAAGTGTTGTGAATGACAATGGACTCATTGTAATTAAAGATTTTTATTCAAAAGAAATTAGTTTCTCCAGCGTTTTGTTATTCAGTCTATTTCTTTTTTGAGGCAATTTCCCCCGCCTTTGAGAAGATCCTCTCACAAGGCACTGAAGAGGCCGGTGTGCACAACGCCTGTGTGGCTAATATAAATAGGTGAGGGAACGTTGCCTCCATGGACTTCCAGTATAAGAGCGGGTCTTCCGTACGTGCAACGTGTCCTGCTGACGTATAGCGCTGCACCTCTGAGTGCGCATCAACAGTGACGTCTTCCATTTTGCGGATATTTAACGCAAAGTTAAATAACTCTATGCTTGTTTTGAGCGTCCATCCTTTTGACAGATGCGCTTCCTTATGAACACAGTTTGGCGCGCGACCGCTGTGTTGACACGATTCTGGTAGTGGTCACGTGACTTTCTCAAAGCAGTATGCGCACCGACACGGGGTTTACCCTGGAAGCTCGGCGCGCGCATCGACGCCTCGGTGTCGTTGGACCCATCACTACTCATGCCCACGATCCCCAGTGTTTGTCACGGTCCTCGTTACTTGTCATTTTTGTTCTGTTTAGTCACGTTTAGTTTGTCTTTGTCATTTCGCACCCTGCCACGTTTGTTTGTCCACGCCACGTTGTTTGTCCTCGTTTGATTAATTTAATAAATTCCCTTTCACTTACCCTTTTCCCTGCTTCCTCGCATTCTGGGTCCACCTCCTCCTCGCCCACCGGCGATCGATCCTGACAGAATCCAGCCATGAAACTTGGGAATCTTTGTGGATCAGAAAATCTTAAAAATGTTTTATGGTCAGGATTGCTTTTCAATGCAAATTTTGACTCACAAATTTGGAAGGATAACCGCGTATTTCGAGCACTGTTTATGTCTGAAGTATATATTTGTATTTGGAGCATATTTGGACAAATGATTCACTCTAGCCCAGATTTGACTTGATTTTCGGTTTTCAGTTCCCAATTTCAATTCCTTTAGATTTTTTAAAATTAATTAATTGTTAATTTTATCAAAATGAATGACTCATTTTATAATCATATAAGATATGTTTTAGTTTAACATCATTTTGTTCTTGTTACAAACAGTAGCTTTACAAAACAAGTTAAAAAAACAAATACATTTGACTGTCTTATCAGTGTTTTGTTGGCACCAGAATTGAACATGAAAATAAATAAATGTACAATAGATTTGACTGTTAAACAAATCGTTTTGTGATAAAAAATTTTACTTTCCACATCTGCATTTCTGTTGTATCAAACTGGGATTGTGAATCAACCCTTTGATATTTTACACCGATGCTTATTTTAAGCAGTTTAAATCGATTTGTTTGGCTCTCTACATGCATACATTTTACATTCAAGTGTATTTCTGGAAAAGATTTTTTCACTATTTTAACATATTGACGTTGACCCACCAGTGAGAAAATGTGTTTGGAGGGTTTTTTTTCCCCCCCGCCGTTTGGGGCTTGTGGATTCCCGCAACGGCTGTTAAGACGCCAAAACACCGGGGTTTCTCATTTGGACTGACTACCACCATATGCGTTCCCTTCACTTTTGTGGCCATATAGCTACAATGTTGACGTGAACGTTTGTTAGCCCGAGTAACATAAGTGTGAATAAGCTAGCAAATTAAGAACATGTGATTAGAGAGCAATGTCCCGTTTTACATTCATGCATGTGTCCGCTTACCGTTCCACATTTTTAGACACTTTAACCACCTGCTGCACCAGTAATAAACATGTGGTTAACGTCTTGCGGATTTCGGCTCATCGTAGCCAACTTTTTTAGCTCCATCAGCATATTATTTCTGAAACAACAAAACTGTCTTTTTGTCAATCCAAATAAAATTAAATGAAAATTTATTTTATTTTTTGCTGAAAAATATTGACGTGATAAATACAATGCCGTTTGAGTTGCTTGGCGACAAAAGATGGGTGTTAACAGACTAGCTATGTTACATTTCAACACTGCCTGTAAAAAGGTATGTAAAAATACATATACAAGTATAAATAAAACTTAACAAAGATGTTATGCGAACATTCAACACAACCACTTGTGTGTGACAACAGGATGAGCTTCCGTTCTACAGTACAGCACAGACAAGAAAAATGATTTTGTTGTCTGAAGGAGTGCTTGAAAATGTGAGGTAACATTTGCCTTTCATGTCACTATTGAGTACTTAAACATGTGACACAGCTGATATATCCTCGCTCAAATGCTGACACTGAAGTCAATAAATTGCAATTTGACTGTTGGCAGATCAATCGATAATAGGCTGTTTTGCGCTAAGGACGGTGGAATTGTTACACAGCTTGAAATGATGGGCCAACTCATCTGCCGTGCAACGTATTTATTTTTCTCCAATCAGCAGCACTTCTCCCTGTCAGGGCACAATAGTAACATTCAGAAATGTTCTTGAAGCGCAGCTTCTCTTGCGTCATCACAAACTGACTGTTCTTCTGCTACGGTCACACCAAAACCATTTCTATTACAATTTCTGACAATTCTATGACAATGGTTTTATATCTTGGACCACATAACTTGCTGTATTATGTTAGCGAGGAAAACACATAATTCAATGAAATATAATTAAATTAAAGGGTTTTAGCTGTTGCTCTTACAATACTTTTTCACATACTGAACTGGTTTAATCTACTTTACTACAGTTGTCTTAAACATTGAGAACTTCAGGATGAACATTGTATATCTTTGTGATGAAACCTAAGAATTAATAGATTTCTAAAACATTAAATGTGGGCAATGGTTTCCAGCACTGGCTAATGGGTTAGTGCTAATAGAAGCCCACAACATGCACTTTGGAGCTTAGCTTGGCAAAACACTAAGATTAATACTGGCACCTCATGACACAACCTATCCTGTTTCACATTAACTTTGGCCACAACTTCAACTTCTAAACACCTCGCAACGTCAGTTACCAAATTACACATATCATGCTGTATTGTTTCGTCTCCCGCGATGGCGTCGCACAACGTATCCGCCATTGCAAACGTACGTCGTCACGAATCATATTCAAAAACTAATTTATATCCACACATCTTCTATCTAACTAGACATCTACAACACCTGCAATGTTTGTGACCATTGTCTACTCTTGCTTATCACTTTTAGCTTATTTACAATAGATTTTACCTGTCAGGGCACAATAGTAACATTCAGAAATGTTCTTGAAGCGCAGCTTCTCTTGCGTCATCACAAACTGACTGTTCTTCTGCTACGGTAGTCAGCGGCGGCTCTGATAAGCAAGGTCCTAGGCACCCTCTGATGGCGAAGCTAATATTGCACCCTGATAGACATACAGACATTAACCCCTCATGTTCTCATTAGAAACTCACATTAAGAGCAACGACAATAAAATTGTGGGGGGGCAACTATTTCTATGTATCCATTTATCGCATAGCGCCACAGAATAACTACACACATCTCGTCCGACAACGTGGAAGATGTAAGAACTCAAGGGAACATTATGCATATGTAAGAAACATTCATACAATATAGTGGAAAACACTTTTTCAGAGCACATAACATGGACAATAATATTTGTGAGGAATAAGAAAAAAACAGTATTAAAGCAAACCACACTTGACCATGACTTTGCGGAAGCACTGTAGACTTTGTGTAGTTGGCCAAAAATTGGCACTAGTAGTGTAAAAAACATTAGTAGTCGTCAGTGGTGGACGGTCAAGGCCTTCAAGGCGTTCTCTGCTGGTCTAACATGATCATATTCTTCACATTGATGGCATATTATATCCTTGTGCTGAATTTTTTACGTGAGAGTTTTTAACCAGAATTATTAATCAGAATTCAGCTAGCTCATGTTGCCAGGCAGATTTCATAATACCTGGAGCATGCACTATTCCTCCAAGGCCTTCAGATACAATTGTGAGGGTGTCAGTTCTGTGTGAGTGAACGACTTTGACAGTTGATAGACAGTTGCGATAGCCAATCAGATCACAAGTTGATAACAGTAAGGCCTTCTCGCTGGCCTTACTTTGAAGGTGATGTACACGTCATGTGATTGGATACTCACTGTTGAAGGGGAAGCGCTATGCAGAATCAACACACCCAAATGTTGTAACTGGCGACCATTTGAAAATCTAAAATATATTTTTGCTTTTTTAAACCACACTGGCCGAAGGAGGGAAAAATATGGCTTTCATTGCAGATACACTTCTGAGGTCATTTTCAAGACAGGCCTTTCAAGAGAAGCTAGGTCGTCCAACACTCACTCAGTAGTGCGTACGTGTCTTTCTGTATATTATTTCTCCAGCTGTGGTGTCATAAAGGGTGCTAATAAGAGAGGGATTTATTCAAGTCGACCGAAGTAGGACTTCACTGAAGGCCTACGTGTGAAATGCATGGCCCGCCACTGGTAGAAGTGAGTCAAGCCATTAGTGAGTTGAATTTTCTTACTAGTAAGAACAGTGTGCCAGTATTTCGTGGAGTTTAAGATGACAATCAAGGATTCCGAATAAAGGCTTTAGAAGGCAGTGCATAGTGGCAACTACTGTATTTCATCATGAAAAAATGGGCAAAGTGGAGCAGCTCGTGTAAACTGTCCAGCTCTCAGAAACCACACAAGCTGCGCAAATAGAAGTAATTTCACCTCCCACGCCTGCACCCCTTCCAGCAAGAGGCGGGCCCAGAGCCCAAGAGGACGTGAGGCAGGTGACATGTGGCCGAAACAGAGACAACATGCCCCATTCCACGCATCAGCGACTTTGTTCTCACAAACATGTCCTCTCTCAAGGGTTGCCCATATGGCGACTCTCCGACGGTCTCATGCCCATTAACACTGAGCTGCAAGGTTACCGTGCTACCTTCTCATAAGCGCCACATATTTATTTGCTCGGTGGAATTGTCTATGCAGTGTTGCCAGTGGCAAATTTGTGTTTGTTGATGTTTTGGTGTTGTGCAGCACATGCACACATAGAATTGCTGCCAGATTCAATTAAAAGGCATTGCCGTGGTACTTTGACTTTTGAGTGCCCCAACTTAACGGGAGTTACCAGACGTTGCTTGGTCGACTTTTTAAATTTGTGCAGCTTCCACACTGTTCAATATCCAACATACAGACTTGTTCGCCAGTAGTTTCACTGTCTTCAATAAAATGTGACAGAACAGGGCGTACAAAGACTTTTGTGGCTTTCATACTTTATAACGGCCAAATCCTGAAAACGTCACACACACACAAAAAATTCCAGATGTATAATTTTTTAAAAATGCATGAATCCAAGCACATTGCTGTAATAGGGAGTCTACCTAAAAATGTATCTAAGTCCAGGTGATTTTACTTTGTCAACCAGTTAAGGGAATTAAATTGAGGAAATTCAGCACACATTTTTTTTTCGCATGAATGCACAATTGCTGAAGCACCAGATTTCTCCTCATCAACACCCCCATAAGAATTATCGACATGATCAGATAATCAGATTAGCAAGCCATGAGTCACAAATGAAAAAGAGAAAAACTGCAGAAATGCTGGTAAACAAAAATAGAGGCCCGAAAATCTATTAATTACTATCACTTGCGTGTTTTAATTGTTCATTTGAATAACTCTTATATGCACATCACACTGACCAATCACCTTTTACACATAATATGGTTAATAATTAATGGTTTTCCATCTGCTATGGTATTCATAGATCATTATAAATGTTATGTTTAAATTAAAACGTACTTATATGCGTGTCAGCTGCCAGTATTGTGCCGTTATTTTTCTGTGAAATTCTTTAGTGTATATATTTCTGCGACTGACTTGGTTTTCGCCACCCCAATTTGACTGTGATGGTCTTCAGCTACCCCTGACCCCGGGCAGGAAAAGTGGAAAAGAAAATTGATGGATGGATTAAACAGTAGAGAAAAAAATAAACACAAATAAATTATAGATTTAAATAAAATTGCTTCAAAAAAATTCGCCTTGACGGCTTCCGCACGTAACCGAGTTCTGTTTGCTGTTTGTAACGTTTTCAGTCTGTATTTGATTTGATGTCTTTGGTTGCGTCAACGATGTGTGAAGTGTGTGTCGACATGTTGAATCTCCACGGCTGATTTGTGACTCAAACTGCTCCAATCACTGACGCGAGGAAAGCTTTTGTTCATTGGTTCCAGATAAAAGTGAAGTCAAAAGCTTGAAGCTATGCCAAGGCTAAACAAAAGTTGTCGATCGCCTCTGCCTAACTTTGCAACTGCAAGAATGCAAGAGACAAATGATAGAAAACAGATGCATACATGTCAAGCCGGGTTGGATTTTGGAGCGTATTGTACTCTGCCTATGCCTGCACTGATCACAATGTGAAATCATACATAAAAAAAAAAAACAATGATGGCAAAGTTCGACATCTTTGAAGGACTTCTAAAACAAGCATGCTTTGGTCTGTGTGTCATCTGCAAAATAGTTTAGAAACTTTTTACAGCTTTTTATTTCAACTTACCACCTCAAAAAATACACTTTAAAATACAGTTGTGTAGGAGGTCCCAAGTGCTCATCAAAATTATTTGTAAAAAAATAAACAGGAAATTTGGCCTCTGTAACATTATGTACAATTTTAACATTAATTTAGAGGGCCAATAAAATATATTGCACTTAAGTCACATGAAAAATTTAATTAAAAATATTTGAACACAAACAGTTCCAAAAGATTAAGCACAAATGTATTGTACACTAAAGTTAAATACTGAAGTGTACATAACAAATGCCCAACGGCTGAAAACTGTGCGCACACATGCTGATGCGGGCTTGAGGTTCTGAAGCGCCAACCACAAAGAACTACATTCATCAGCTGGGGGTTGTAGATTTTTGTTTATTTATTTTTTGTAATTGATGCACCAGATGCGCATTGCATTGTTTGGCAAGAGTTCAGTTATGAGCACGGTATTCTGATTAAATTGGAGATGAACTGTGCATCACTGGCGAAGATCACTTCTGGATCCACGACGCCAATTAATTTCACAACCAATGTGTAACATATTTTCAAAATGGATCTATCATGGAATTCGCGTGCCTCTCGAAAACTCCACGATCCAGAAATTTGTCTTTAAAGCGCCTTCTGTTTATCTCTTCATCTGACCAAAGTCCAGTTGTGGAAATTAGTTGACAAGAAATCATGTGTTAACGTAACTGTGAAAAATTCAAATTGGTTTGATTTCAGTTGGACATTTTAAGGAAAAATAGAGCCTTTTTATTTGCATCTTCATTTTTGTCAGGGTGAAAATTTTGCTTTTGGTGGATGAATTGCTAAGATCTTATCACTAGGATGCATGGAAATATAAAGGCACGGACACATATATGCAGCGAACATGCACAGAATTCAGCAAACGTTACCAGTTTGACATGAAACATTTCCAAAATGTCTCCTTTGACAAGCTCCCACAACTTAACGGCCCATATGGGTGGTATGAATCTTTCAGGATCTAGCGCCGTTTCTCCTCAGGGTAGACATCACAGCCTGAAATGATAAAAAGCTTGAACTCGTCTCCCCAGAATTCTTCCAAGTGAACTCGGTCTGGCTGGAAGCATTCTGACATCAAACAAGCGCAGAACTTTGAAAGCATGCCCGCATTTTCAGAGCTTCTTGAGAAGGATCCCATTTGACGCTATTGGACACATTCACGGCTTACACAAAACCTTTTCTTCACAATGCCTGTAAAGCTGGCAGATTCACACCTTTTGCAGTGTCACACACGGAAATCCAGATGGCAATTTAAGGCCCTAGAAGATAATACCAGAGTAAGTATGCTGCCTGAGTAGCCCCCTCACACTGATGCAATTCTTCACCTCATAAAAAATAACTTAAAAAATAAAATAAAACATTAACTTGCACATTCTATGTCTTGGAAATGTCAGATAGCAGAACAACATCACACAAAAAAAGAAAACAAAAATGCATACTAAGCTGATAATTTTAATCAAAGTATAAAAAATTGACAAGAGTTGAAGTAAAAGGAAATAAAACAATTTAAAAGATACATTTCCAAGAAGGCGATTTGGCTCATAATCAGTTTCAAACTATTGCGTGGGGAAAAAAAGCTTCCGACATATTTTATTCACATGTTCACATTTTTGAGGAAAACTTAAAAATCTTGCAAAGGTTTGCTTTGGTAAACATCCAAAGAACCAACACAACCTTTGAGCTCAGTCTTAAGTATGAAACTGAAAGCAGTGTGGTCATGTGACCATTTACATTTGTTTACATGTTTTAGCGCCTATTATGTCACACAGGCCATAAAACAGGAATGTATTAAAGCACTTCTGTATTTTTGATTTGCCATTAAACACACACCTCTCCATTGCCAAGTCGAAGAAAAATGTGCTTGGGTGCGTGTAAAACACAAAATAAAGTGAGCAAATAAAAGTGTCATTGTCAATGGAAAAGTGTAATGTCTGAAGCAAAGTGACGCCATGTTGACGAAATCGGAAGAGCGAACCGGAAGCGGTCCAGATGACAACCAGCCAGCTTGGAGGCCATTTGAGGGAATCTATTAGCAATGACAAGAATTCAACTTTTGTCTCCTAAACAAAGAACATGGGCGCTATAAATCTGTCATCGGAGCCCGATGGTTCGACAAAGAAGGCGCCGCTCGGACTGACTCTTGTTTGCCAAAATAACGTTGAAGCTGGAAGTTGCAGATTCACTTTAAAATTAGATTTTTGTTTACTAACAATTCGCTACAGGTTAGCCAACTTAACTGTTCTCATCTGCCAGAAGACCATTGAAGCTGCAAGTGTCATAAAAGAATGCTAAAATTTGACTTATTCCCTGGATGTTAGCAAACCTAATCGGACATGAGTTTTGTCAGGTGATCTAAAATAATAACCTTGTCATTTTAGATCACCTAAAAAAAATCATGTTGGATTAGAGTGAAAGTTGACAATTTGGGATTTTTCATGATTGAGATTGAAATGATAATTAACGTGCTACAAAATAAATCTTCAAGTGAGAACAGCATTGATCAAAACAGAAGTACCTCAAAGGGCACAAATGTAAAGCTATTGATTTTAGGATGGAAACATTCAGTGCTACCTTGTGGACATTCCCGACATCAGCCGTTAAGATCTCGCAGTCTGATGGGCTTGTGGGCATTCCAACTGAAACTTGGTATGACATTTTCTCAATGCCATGAAGCATCAGACCACTGATGTCTTCTTCCTGCATGACGACGCTGGTAACTTCGAGTCATATGGGATGTTGGACCTCTGGCTGTTTCCATAATGCTGAAGCCATACAAGAAGCACCAACAAGGAGACTGTAGAAATAATGTTAAGACTCTCCGCGATGTTGTCCAATCCTTTAGGTGGATGGAGTTGGGAGTCTACCACGAAAATGTTCGTCAATGGTAACCTCATTGAGACTATGATTGGTCGGCCGTCACAGGCTGGAAGACTGGGAACGTCCGTTCACCTGTCATGGAGAGAACAGAAAGTGGATCACAAATGAAAGGACTTAATGAAAGCAAAGCTGAGAGGAGATCAGAAAAGAAAGTATAGATACACATGTTAAAGGTAAAATCGATACGAACATCTCCAAGCAGCTTGACGTTCCTATGATTACAGACACATATATTACTCAGAAATTTAAGATCCACGGGAATGTAGGCAAGTTCCCTGGATGTGGCAGCAGGAAGATAATTGATGACAAAGTGAAAAGAGAAGAGATATTACAAATGGTAACAAAAGTGACCAAAACAATCGCCTAAAAAAAATAATGGTCACTGTCAGATTGCAACATTCATTATTTCAGCCAAAGTGGATTTCATGGGATAAGATCAAGGAGGAAACCGCTGTTCAAAATAAATCATTAAAAAAAAGAAGCGATATTGGAATTTGCAATACTGTAAGGCCTCAAAGCTGCTTGAAGAATGTCCATAGGAGGAGACGAGACAAAACTTCTCAGGGCGCATCAGCTCTATGTTCAGACTTTTGCAACGTTCAAGTTGTTTCTGTGACCAGCAGTGTGTTTTCTTTTTGTCAATGTGGGGGGACATACAATTTTGGATAATTGGACGTGTCCGGTCTGAATCGCCAAAGGTTTATAGAAGAACTATTTTCAAAGGGGTGAAAAACTTGAATTTGAGAATCAAGATTATCTGAAGCAATGTTCTCACTAATTTTCAATTTGTCTGAGCAATCACAAAAAAGACGTTGACCATTTCATGGTGAGCAACATCAGACATGCACACAACGACTACCAAACAAACCAGTATCACGCTTGTCCAGAACCTGAGCTACATGATGTACACATGGTATATCATTCTCATTTTAACAGATTAGGAAAAAAGGCCATGTGGCCTAAATTTTTCAACTCATCTGTAAAAATTGAACTCAAGTATTGTGCTGGTTTTCTGCACTGCACTTTGCTGTGCCCTGAGAGGTTGAGAGCAGTGCGCAATTGCTCACATGCGTAGCTTATAGCGAACATTGACCTGAAGCCCAAATTTGTCTGTCGAATTGCCCATTGGCCTTCATCAACCACAAAACCTGACCTGACCCGCTTAATGATTGGTCTTTATCGGTGGAAACATCCATGCCAGAATGTTTAGAGCTCAGCTGTTCCTCTCTCATGTTATCACATTTAGCAACTTACGACATGTGATGGAAGCTCTGCTCACTGAGCGTTAAACCACTACATTTCTTCCAACTGGCTGTGTTTAAATAAGACAACCAGATTGGAGTTGACTTCAAATCGCGGATTTTTGTATTACAGAACCAGTGCTTGTACAAAACAGAATTAAATGTTCCAAGGAATCATAAATAAATAACTTTTTATCTGTATCCCAATTGATGATACAAGAATTGCCTCCCAAAGTTGCTGCTTAGAGGTCTATTAACGTTGCTCCTGAGCAGCTTTTTTCAACTGATGGGTTGCGACCCAAAAGGGTGTCATGGAATTATTATGCGCGGGTCGCGAACAAGTAGGAAAAAAAATATAGTGGGCGCTTGGTTTATGTTGGTTCCTACAAATGCTGCTTTTACTGTAATTAAATACAATGCACAATTCTAAACAATACATTTTCTTCATTGGTCTTGTTTGCTTGTGGATGCTTGGGTGACAATAGTTGAGATCCAATGTTTTGAAGGATGCTGCAGGGCTTCTCTACGGGATTGAGGTTACAAGAAGATGAAGGAAAACACCTTTTACCTAACTTTTTTTCTGACTTGTCACATGAGGCAAATTCACAGATAATCTTGGACCGGGGTCACACTGTACAGACGGACGTATTTAGTGTACTTAATTTATTTGCTCAAATTAAACGCAAGTTAAGATGCTTATTTTGGCTCTCAAATGCTCTCAAATGCACATCGCTTCCACGTTTTTGAAATTCGCGGCTCGCTCCCTCAAATTGAATGCCATGCACGCGGTACATGCGGTTAGGGATGGACAAAAAACAATGGCCTTGCTTAGTCTGTCCTTTTTAAAAGAGGGAACCATAACAAAATTACATTAAAAGTTAATGCAGATTGTGCAGATGGCTTTGATAGATTAGTGATAGGCGGAAACTATTGACGCATTTGAGGCAGCACAATTAACGGTGAGCCCATTCATTCAAGTTGATAAATCTGAACTTGATGAAATTGTGTTGTGACAGCCAATTGGCGTCGCGGATGTACTTATCATATCAAGCAAAATAAAAATATTCGGCCTACTCATGTTGCAGTATAAGAAACGATGAAAGCCCAACTATGACATGACTTCCATCTATTGGTGATTGATGATATTACAAGTTAAAACTACCATCAACCTCTGCATATTCGCAGCTGATGAGTCCCATACTCACTGATTTAAATCCACACCACCGCCCCTGCCCCTCAATATATTATCACATTTTTATTTTCCCCTATTAGTCCAGAATTTATCCACTACCTCCACCCACTGCCCCTGTTTTTCATGGAAAACAAAATTGAAAAATGAATCAAGTTGCAACTCGCGGCCTATTGGCTACCAGTTGCCAAACCCTGGTATATATCAAGAGAATCAAACTTTCCCATAAAAGCCAAAACTTGAAAAAGCATTTGGAACCTGATGTATGCCTTGTATTAGTTTAGGGACACAAGCTGTTGTGACATGCGCTATATAAATAAAGTTGAATTGTATTGTAATTTTGGCAATTGTCTTGCATGAGTTTGACATTACATCTCATCATTGCCTCCCGACCACTGAAGGCATCGACAATGTCAGAATAGTTTTATAGAACCTCACAAGGGTCCAAGAAACATAAGATCAAAATTGCTGTGCCCAAATGTCAAGGATGAAGCCAACCTTCTTGAACCAGAATCAGATGCAAATACATGAGTTATATTCTTTCTGCCGGCCAGCATCCAGCCAAGTCACACTCCATTGAAGGTTTCCTCCTCACAGGACGCTACACTTCAGTTAGAGCAATTGGAAAAGCAAAGCTGGCTCTTCACCGCCTTGAGCACTGTGGAATTACGTTTAAAGTTATCGATGAGTGCCATCTACAGCACATCAGCACATACAACCTCACGCACGCACCCACAGACCCCCCCTACCACACACACACACAAATTACCTGACTCATTTGTTGTTCCCATTTTCATTGCTTTTTCTGTTTCGACATCAGGAGGAGGTGAAACAGAGGTAAACTAATTTCATCAAGCTTAAGTGAAAAATGGGTTACTTCAAGGGATGAGGCAACTGCCATGAAATCGCCCCACTATTGACTCTGGATTCCACACTTCTGTTCACCAGCACAGTTACAATTAGAATTGGAGGTATTTTTATTCAGCATTAGGTAGCCAGCTCTACCAAATATGCTTCACTGTTTTTGTAAAGGCAGACTCTTTGATATAACTCTTATATTTATCTCCTTCAAATGTGTACCTAATGAAGTGACCAGTACAATCCCCATAGGCTGCTATTATTAGAAAGCTGATATGGCAAGACGTTTGAACTTTATTCAGTGTCCTTGACATGCATCTTAAATACGGTTTATATACTAGTATGCTCATTTTTCTGACGAGCTTTATTTTTAATGACTATTTAGAAAAACTTAAGAATAATATAACTTGCATAATAATTTGGAAAGTGATGTATTGGCAGAGAATACTGGCGTTAAGACTAGTGGACTTCTTTTTCACCAGTGCTGGTCATTCAAGCAGGGAAGATATTTTTTTCTGGCCTACATCATTAATGTGTTTATGTATTTATACGGAAATTTTATCCTCGGTTCCATTGGAAGTAAATTTTCCCGTTTGGAAACATTCACATTATCTGCCATGATGTGCATCTTAGTTTATTCTATTTTCGTTTATTTGGGCATTGTAATCCATTTACATACAATAGTCGGTACATGCAATAAGATGCAGGTGTTCAAACTTTTTCCCTTCAGAAATACATCTTCACATGAAAAACAAGTCATTACACACATCGCTAAAGACGCCTGGACTTACAGTAAATATTGTTTCTTTAGCATATTTATTAAAAATACTTATGTTTTTTTAAATTGCTATATACAGTGAAACCCCGCTACTTCGCGGTTCACCTTTCGCGGGTTCAGTGCTTCGCGGGTCTAAAAAATATTCGGGGGCATTGTAGTTTCGCCGAGCGGCACAAGGGGGCGCTGAAGCGGTTAGACGGCCGGCGTGCGCCGAAGAAGAGAGTGACGAAGAAGAGCAGGTTCCCCCGGACACGATTGGTGGCGACGTTTCGCGCGGTTCGGACCGTATCAGAGCTCCGGCCGGCGTGCGTGGCAGTTAAACCGTAGATGAGCACCTTCCCCGGGCACGGGCGGTGCCAAACGGCCCCTAAGTTTAACCGAATGGGAGCTGCCGAGGAGGAGGGCATGCTCGCGTCACAGTAAGCCGAAGAGGAGCACCTTCCCCGGGCACGGGCGAGGCTGTCAGTTATGAATGAATAAATAAATAAATAAATAAATAAATGAAGAACGCCACCTTTCATTTCACTGTCATGATCCGTGCCTGTCATGCCGCGTGTGTTTTTGTTTTTTCAGCTGTGTGGGCGTTCCTCCAGCGATAGTCTCGCGCCATGCCGTCAGCTGCTGCGAGACGCGCTGATTACACTGACTATATTGTGATTATAATAAATATTGTAACGTTGTATAATAAATCAGGCCAATTTGTCCATCAGCGAACGCTTTTATTATTAAGCCAAAAACGGCTGCTGTTGGCCGCAACCACGCCGATCAGAGAGAGAGCAACACAACGACAACAACATAACGTTCACTCCCCTGCTGCCTTCACAGCCTCCACAGAAAAGAGGAAAACACAGAACCCTTGAACCATTTTACAAAGTCGCTACACTATCTTTGTATCACCACCTTTTTTCCCGTGTCTGCTTTTGGAGAGTCCTGTTCAATCCTCCAGCTCTGCTGGAGGATCATAACATTCACAGGGCACACCGGACGGCGTACCAGCAGGTAAAAGTCGAAGTAATTAAATAAATACAAAAAGAAGTAATTGAATAAATACAAAAATAATGGCTGGGGAATAAAAACACAAGTTTTAATAATAATTTGTTTTTTTTTGTTATAACATGAATTTCTCTCTCTCTCTCTACCCATATATATATATATATATATATATATATATATTATTATTTATTTTTTTTAAGCATTTTTGAAGGTGTGCCGCTACTTCGCACCTATATATATTTATATATATATATATATATATATATAGGTGCGAAGTATATATATACAGTGTTTTTTTTTTTTTTTTTTTTTTAAGGTGCGACGCTACTTCGCGGAATTTCAGTTTTCGCGGGTGGTCTCGGCCCCCATTAACCGCGATAACCGGGGGTTCACTGTATTTGCACTTCATCAGCAGGAAGTCATCATCTAACTTGCTAGCTGTGTGACCAGATGTGAGTGATTGTGATGGGGTGGTGGATTGGGAAAGAAGCTCCACAGCACGTTGGGCAAAGAATACAGCAGAGTGACAGAAAAAAATTCCACAAACACAAAAGTAGCCGTTATTAACAAAGACAACGTCGCTGGGGATCGGTAAATTCTCCAGAGCAGTTTAGAATACCAAGTGCAAAACCTACAGTGGGTGGAGGGTTAAAATACAAGATCGCTGAGTTGCTGGTAATCAAAGAGGGATTCCGCCTCGAACAGATCATCTGATCTGAGCATCCAAGCCAACCCACTTCAACATCAACCCCCACAGGCCCTGAGCACTCACTGACGCTCAGCATTTACTCTATGACCGTCTAGTTTCATGCAGTAAGCTTCTTCATCGAGGCAGTAGATGCACAGCATCTGACTGTGTAATAAAACACTGCGTCTCCGTTGAGCAAATAAGAATGAAGTCTTCTCAATTACTTCTGATAAGTAGCTAATTCTGAACAAAAGATGAAGGTATTGTAGCGCATATTTAGTCAATGAAATGTAAACATAGCGGTACATATTTGACCACTTTTTTTAGGAGGAGGGGAGGGTTTCAGTTTAGGGGAAGCTGAGATTCCCTTGCAGTCTCAGAGCAATCACCACTGCAAAGAATAATAACAAATTATTAAACATCCAACCATTGTACCAAACAATGAAGGTAGTTTTTGTAAAAGTGGGACCGTTAGGAGGTAGGGAGGGTTTTATTTTAGGGGAAGGTAAGTTTCCCTCATATTATTGGAGAAATTGCCACTGTTTTTCACCAATCACTGCAAGGGGCTACTTTGGTTTCGTCCCACAGTCCAAAAAAATTACGGGGGAACTTATTTTAAACTACTTGTAACTTGTTTTTAATCAAGCTGTTGCTTTAATAAAAGTGTGTTCAGTCTTAATGATTCCAACTGGAATGGCAAAAAAGTCTCCATGAAAACCCAGCTACTGTAACTGTGAATGGTTTCTCAATTTGTGCTGATTGGCTGACCAGTTCAGTTGGTGCCCCACCTCTTCCCAAAACTCAGCCGGGATTAGCTCCAGCATCGGGCTAGACGATTAAGCGAAATTTAATAGTGATCAAGATTTTGGCTGCTCTCGATCTTTAAAAGTTTTAAGAAGAAGAAAAACAGTTATTGTGCAGAACGGTGCGGTGCATTTACAAGTTCCCAATGTTGTGAAAGTACCTAAATATACCATGTGCAAGTGTGCCATGTAACATATGATTCTGCCATCCCTACGCATGCTTTAAGCTGTTTGATGACACCCAGTTGGGTTTTACTGTAAAACTAAACACACCACAAAAGAATTACACACATTGTATTTTTAAATATAATATACGGTTTGTTTTTTTAACTTTCCTACCTAAAAATCAATGTAATATTCCATTGAAATGCTAACAGGAAATTTGCACCGACTTTGGAGTTTTATCCCTTCAACTCATGAACAGAGATGGGCATTTTGACCCTGGGATGGAACGATCCCTCTGAGGATGAGAAGTTTTTTTTAAAAAAAAGGACTAACAAGGCTGAAAGTGGGTTTTCCCTTTAAATCTTCCCAAACCGGGTTAAGTACAACATGTGAAAAATTCAAGTATTTTCACTCGGGACAGTATGAAATCTTATAATGCTGTTGCATGTACTCGCTACAGAATTACAAGTCAAGTCAAGTCAAGTCAAGTCAATTTTATTTGTATAGCCCTTAATCACAGACAGTCTCAAAGGGCTTTACATAGCCACAATCGACATCCCCGATCTTAACCCCCAGGAGGGCAAGGAAAAACTCACAAAACCTCATTAGGGGAAAAGTGAGAAACCTTGAGAAGGGACCACAGATGGGGGAATCCCCCTTCCAGGATGACCAGGCTGCAATGGATGCCAACTGGGCAACATTTGACACATACAATGATGCTATGCAATAATAGATGAGATAATATAAGAGTCAATTGAATGAAGTGCTGCAGGAAGATGACTTCAGTGGAGTGGGTCCTCATCCAGGGCCGTAATATCCATGGCAGCATATCCGAAGATGAGCCTTCGATCTTGTACCGGTCAGTTGGTGTAAATTCAGTACAGCTACTTCCAAGTGAATCGCCATCACCTAATTCGGGGAATTGGGAACAGAAATAGCAAACAGGCCAACAAGTAGTTCAATGAAGTGCTGAAATATAAGGAAATCAGAAAAGGCGCTGCATGAAGACGACTTCGGCAGAGCAGGTCCCTTCCCGGTTCGTCAGTGCCGTAATCTTCAAAGCATGTCCCCATCACCTAATTCCCAAGCAGGGGAAGGAGGGGGCAGAAAAGAGAAGAAGCGGCAGTAAACAGGCCAACAAATAATTAAATTAGATGCTAAAGTATATAAATAAATTGATCAAATGTCGCGCTGCAGGAAGACGACATCACTGGAACAGGTGCATGCCCAGTTGGTCAATGCCTTAAACTTCCTAGTGGGTCACCGTCACCTAATCCCCCAGCCGGGGGAAAAGGGGGCAGAAAAGAAAACAAAAGAAAAAAAAGCGGCAGTAAACAGGCCAACAAATATTTCAGCTAAATGCACAAGAGTATAAATGCGTCTTTAATAGTGTTTTGAACATTTCTACTGAGGTGGCGCCTCTAATATCTGAGGGAAGTGCATTCCAAAGCATTGGTGCCCGAATAGAGAACGCTCTAGAACCTGCGGACTTCTTTTTGGCTCGCGGGATCACTAAAAGACCAGCATTTTGTGAGCGAAGGTTTCGGGACGGAACATATGGTACCACGAGGTCAACGAGATAAGAAGGTGCTAAGCCGTGCAATATTTTAAAAGTAAGTAGCAGAACTTTAAAATCACATCTCAAGTGGACCGGAAGCCAATGCAAATTGGCTAATATCGGGGTAATATGATCAAACTTTCTCGTCTTAGTTAAGAGTCTAGCTGCTGCATTTTGAACTAACTGCAGACTTTTAATACTCGACATGGGGAGACCCGAGAGCAAAGCGTTACAATAGTCGAGGCGAGATGTAACAAACGCATGGATTAAGATTTCCGCATCACACGTTGATAGAATTGGGCGAATTTTAGCAATGTTACGCAGATGAAAAAACGCAGTTCGAGTAATATTTTTAATGTGCATTTGAAAAGACATAGTTGCGTCAAATATAACACCGAGATTTTTTGTTGAATCCTTTTGGATAATATTACATTTATCGATATTCAGAGTGGTGTCTTTGAAAAGGTACCGATGACGCGCTGGTCCAATGATGAGCATCTCGGTTTTATCTGAGTTAAGACGCAAAAAATTGAAAGACATCCATTGTTTAATTTCGGCAAGGCACGCCTCTAATTTATAGCAGTCGCGGGGATTCGTTATATCCAACGGCATGTATAATTGCGTATCATCAGCGTAACAGTGAAAACTAATGTTATATTTCCGTATAATATCACCAAGCGGTAGCATATAGATGCTAAACAATAGAGGTCCAAGTACCGATCCCTGCGGAACTCCACATATGATCTTACAAAGATCCGAAGTCGTATTGCCATGAATTACACGGTGCGTCCTCTCCGACAGATACGAATTAAACCAAGAAAGCGCTGAACCTGAAATGCCAACACACGTTTCAAGGCGTTTTAATAATATGTTATGATCAACGGTATCAAAAGCGGCACTAAGATCGAGTAAGAGTAATATTGATGAGGTGTCGGCGTCCATAGCTATGAGAAGATCATTAGTAACTTTAGCAAGGGCCGTCTCAGTAGAGTGGTCGGCTCTAAAACCCGATTGGAAAGGTTCAAATTGATTATTAACAGTCATATATTCATTAAGTTGTTGCGCTACGACTTTTTCAAGAATTTTTGCAATAAACGGAAGATTTGAAACCGGCCTATAGTTGATGAGACTCTCTGGGTCAAGGTTTGGTTGCTTAAGTAATGGTCGGATAACGGCGGTCCTAAAAGCTGCTGGTACTACACCCGTGGTAAGTGATAGATTAATTATATTTAAAACAGACGGTCCTAGGGTCGTAAACAGTTCTTTAATTAGTTTGCCAGGAAGCGGATCGAGCACACAAGTTGTCGGTTTTGCCGCACTAACCAATTTTGTTAGGCTCTCAAGAGATATTTTTTTAAATTGACATAAGGTTATCGGACAGTTATCAGCCCTAATGTCCCTATTAACACAATTTATCGCGGAATTCGACGGAATTTTAAGAACAGTGTCTTTAATCTCATCACGAATACATTCTATCTTCTGAGTAAAAAATTGCATAAAATCGTGAGCTGAATAGGAAGAGCTATCCGAGGTTGGTCGCTGTTGCGTTAGCATTGCTACGGTATCAAATAAATATTTAGGATTGTTTTTATGTAAGACAATTAATCTAGAATAATAATTAGTTTTGGCTAAATTAAGCGCTTCTTTGTATATTAGTAAACTATCGCACCATGCCTGACGGAAGACCTCAAGTTTGGTCGCACGCCATTTGCGCTCAAGCTTCCTACAAGATCGTTTCAGTACGCGCGTTTCCTCTGTAAACCACGGAGTAAGCCTCTTTGGACGAGTTTTAGTTTTTAAAGGCGCGACGGAGTCAAGCGCATTTAACAAAGCGACATTAAAGTTGTTTGTGAGATCATCAATCGTACCAATATAATTAGGAAACGAAGCAGTTGCTAAAGGGAGTAGCTCAGAGAGCGCAACGATGGTTGAGGAGCTAATGTTACGGCTGCTATAATTTTGATTATGGTCAGAACGATGACAGTGAGCCAAGACTTCAAATTTGATAAAGTAATGGTCAGATATAGCACTGGTATATGGTAATACAATTATTTTTGAAGATGCTAAGCCTCGGGTTAATACCAAATCTAGCGTATTGCCATTTATATGCGTTGCTTCATTTATTATTTGCGTGAAACCAAACATATCAATGATTGTCCGAAACGCTACCGTAAGTGGTTCCGACGGGAGATTCATATGAATGTTGAAGTCGCCCATGATAAGTATATTATCCGCATGAGTTACTAAATCAGCTACGAATTCAGAAAATTCATCTAAAAAGCCGGAGTAAGAGCCAGGTGGACGATAAAGAACGGCAAGATAAAACGGCAGCTCGGCTGAGGATCGCATAATGAGAACTTCAAATGTTTTAAAGGAATTGCTAAAACGAGGACTAAGTTTTAGGTTAGATTCGGAAATGAGGGCTACACCCCCGCCTTTCTTTTGAGGGCGCGCAACATGCGAGCTCACGAAGTTTGGAGGCGAAGCCTCATTTAGCGGTAAAAACTGATTTGGTTTTAACCAGGTCTCGCAAAGACCAATCATGTTAAGATTATGGTCTCTAATAAGGTCATTAACTAACAAGGCTTTCGATGAAAGCGATCTAATATTTAAAAAACCGAGTTTCAGTAAAATAGGTCTATCTAAGTTATTCCGCGCAACAGGACTCCTGGTCATAATATTAAGGAGATTGCCTTGCCTAGGTCCCGGATTGTACCTCGAGCGACTATAAACGCGGCGAGAAATTCTGACGGTCGGAATCCGATAGTTATTTACCAGCTTTCGAGTGCTATTATTTTGAGAGAACGGCTCGTCGTCAATAAAACCGACCGAGGAGGAATGCTTAAACCCATCATGTATTGACACCTCAGTAGAAATTATATCAGTATGAGATCTACCAGCGTATGGTGTGTAGCGCTCAAATCTAGAAGAAAAGCTATGTGTGTTGTCTAAGTCTAGCATAGCGCTAGTTAGCTCTAGCCTTACAGACTCCATACCCTTCCTTACAGGCTCAGTATTCGCCTGCAGCCCGACCTGCTCTAATATGAATAGTCATGGAAGGCTCAAACAATAATCTATGTTTCTAGAAAGAGTGATGGCGCCTTCCCAGTTAGGGTGAAGGCCGTCCATCCTCAGCAGGTCGGGTCGGCCCCAGAAAGAAGGCCAGTTATCTATAAACTGCAGTCCGTGCTCACTACAAAAACTAGCCAGCCACTTATTTAGCGAGAATAATCTACTAAACCTCTCATCATTGCCTCTCGCAGGCAAGGGGCCAGAGACAATTACTCGATGCCGACTCATCTTTCTGGCGAGATCACAAGTCCTTGCTATGTTTTTCTTTGTGATCTCTGATTGCTTCATCCTAGTGTCATTGGAGCCAACGTGTATCACTATATCTGAATAGCTAGCGTTGTTTGCACAGCGCTGGTGTATAGGTGTCTTGCGCGCTAGCTCCATAAGATTAGCTTCTATGTCGGGTGCTCTGGCCCCAGGAATACACATTACTGTGGCTGGATTTTCAAGCTTAATGTTGCGGGTAATGGAGTCACCTATCACTAAGGTGCGGGAGCCATGAGACCGAGGTGGAATGGAACTGCTATGTGTCTTAACAGGCTCACCGCGATTAGCAAGCCGTTTACGGCCAATGCTAACCAGACTAGCAGGTTGGCTACAACCCGTGCTAACAGTCGTGTCCGCCACGTTTACGCTTACCACATTACTCTGCTCTAGCTGGCGGACACGTCCCTCTAGCAGGGAGAGTCTTTCCATGAGAAAGGTGCAAGTGTTGCATGTGGTGGTGCACGAAACCATAGTTGCGTTTACTCGCCCGGTGGATAAAAGCGGAGGAAAAGATGTCGCGCCGAAAGTGACGTCCTGTCGCGCCGAAAGTGACGTCCTGTCGCGCCGAAAGTGAGCAAGTGAGTGACAGAGCAAGAGAGAGAAAGATGCAATATACGTGGTTATGAAAGACAAAATAAGCAAAAAAGAAAAAAAAAAAAGAGTAGGGCAGCGGGGGGGGGTTAGAGTTAAATGCAAGGACGGAAGTGCTTTTAAAAGAGTAAGATGGAGGGTGACGGAGAGCGATTATTTTTATGAATAAGAACGGAAGGTTAAAGACAGAAAGGTGCCAAAGTTGTGGACGGAGGATGCAGGACGGATCAGCAAAATAGGGTAAATAAATGCGAATATTTACACATTATGTGCATTTTTGGTGCCTTCAATGGTGAGTAGTTTTATTTAGTTTTGGAATGTTCAAATATGCCTGTACAGTCAAAACTTTCTATGTTGGTGACAGTTTGACCCTGAAACAGATGCATCCTATTTACATTAGTTCTTACAGGCATTTTTCAAACCTTCATATGAACCTTTAACACTGAAGTGAACGAGAACACACCTTAAAAGACTGTGAGTGTGCGCGTGCGCGTGAGCGCTCACCCGTGCATCGTACTCCAGCACAAAAGGTGGGATGTCAATCTGCTCCGGCCTGATGCAGGTGAAGAGGTGCTGCAGGTTGTCAAGGTAACGCACCTTGTCCTTCATGCCAGACACGCTGAAGGTGGTGAAAAACCAAGTAGACACCTACAGATTTTGACAAGAGAGGGTGTGACGGGTCAAAACAAACATACAAAATATGTTTTTATTTACACGAACACGTGATACGTGATCTCAACTCAAGTTTATTTATAGGGCTTGTGTGTTGTGCATAAAGTAAAAATCTGACAAAAACAAAGACAGTTAAAACAAATTAATACAAAATTGTGAACACAGTAAATCAAAAACTCTTTGAAGTGATAAGTCTTACCTTTGAGCGAAATGTTGGATGTACAAAGTAGAAGGCCTTCAAATTCTTCTTAAACCTAGAACACAGACAGAAAATCTCAGTACAAAGATTCTAGAATAAGAACAGGACAACAACAATATGCTTTCATAAGCGATGACAAAATAAGCGATGACAAAATATATGTATCAGATTATGGGATAAAATCCACTCGTGCTCTTATTGTTCGATCATGCGGCTAAGAACCAATCCCGTGTCTTGTGTGAGTGCGCGTGGGTAGCCTCTGAGACAATTCATCTCTTCGAAGCAACGTGTCTTCCAACAATATGACAGTATTTATATATTTTTTTAATGAAGTAAAACAATGAAGCCGTGAAAACAGAAAGGGCAAAGTGGTGAGTGATTACTGTTTTGTGCACCCCTAAGATTAATTCATGTGGAGACACTGATCATGTTAATGATCTCACAATAATGATTAATTTTTAAAAATCTCTTCCAGTGTTTACATTTTTAATTGATCACTTCAACATTTGTTGAAAATTCCAATATCTTATCACCGGTGGGCTATTTTTAGAACAGCCCTGTGGGCCGCTTATGTGGTCCTTTGAAGCTATCTGGTGCCCACGAGTACTACTTTGGTGACGTAGGCGTGCCCCATTGTGTAGTGTCAACTGCACAGAGACTGAAAGTTGTAATACAATGTTGAGTGCGCATTTGTCCACCACATGTGCCGTTTTAAAGGTTGAATGTACGACTTCTCTCTTTATGCCAGGACACATAAAATTAAACAAGGTCAAGCTCACATGTCTCCTAACACAGCCAGTAATAACTGGAAACACTGTGGTTTGACATGTCCATGTCTGTTGGTTCGGGCGATCTGGAGCCAGAAGACATATGAAGCAGAGTGAACAGGCAAGACCGGTGAAAGTGTGCCATGCTCTGGCTCGCTTCTGCTGGTAATTAGCCAGAACAAAGTTTGAAAGTTGCACTACTCACTGAGATAAGTCCATACTGCAATCCTTCTTTTGCGGCTTTCAAGTATTTATGGAAGAGAGAGATCCTGACTTGCCATGTCAAACACACACAGTGGTTTATTGTGTGGATGGAAGGAGCTCACTAGTTAGCAGAGGAATAATGTTGACATCCTCCTGCACTTCTTAAGCTTGTAAGGTGCTTTAAATGACCACCCACTGAAGAAAAAACTTCAATCGTGCTTAACTTTACAGCGCAACTACATCAACGTTACTAAAAAAACAAAAAATAAAACATTGTGAACTAAAAACATGAAAGCCAATCCAGACATACCAGGGTTCTAATTTGCAGCATCGGCACTGTTACAGCTCCACACTTGTGATTCGATCAGGTAATTACACAATTGCCTTTGTTCACACCATTGTGAATCGGTACAAACAGAATGGTTACTCTGGGATAAGTCGTCTACTGTGATGCCATTGGATTGAAAAAAATAACCTCTGCCATCAAATGTGTGATATCCTGGCATTGTGGAATGAATATATTCAATAATTTGGTGCTTGGACTTTTCAAGGCTGAAATGCCAACAAACTATTTTCATAGATAAGGAGATTGCTCATCTTGTTCAACGTCAACTCAGTTTTGACATGTTTCCTATGTTGTAACATTGCGTTTGCATGCTGTCGAGAAGTTAACATGACACCTACAATCAGTTGATCGCCAGCTATTTGCAGGGTATAGGGACCAGGTTGCCCTGCAAACAGCACAAATCCAGAGGTAATTGAGAGCCTTTGAAATGCGTCGGTGGGGTGGAATTAAATAATTTGCAACTCTGAAAATTCGTGTAAAAAAATTACAAGTTATCAATGAACACCCCAAAAAAAACAATACCTCAAAATATCGAAATATTAAAAATGAATTAAAACATTCCCATAATAATAATATGCAAATCTGTACCCTCTTCTGACATGACAATTGCTTTCAAGAGAACAGGGGAGGTGGGAGAATTGAGTGACAGGGTTAGGTTTTCACTTCAAATCCTGGTCCATCAATTATGGAATTCACTTACAGAAAAGAGGACTCTTGCCTCTGTCACGTCTTTGATACCACCGAAAAAATTGGGAAATTGCTGAGTTCCATTCTTCCATACATGCCGTCAGTACCTTACAACTAGAACAGCATCATGGGAGAATGGCTATGAGGGGCAGTGTGCATAACCACTGTCAGATGGCTGCAATTTATTCAAATTTACTTAATCAGCTAAGTCAAAAAGATTTAAGGAAGACTTCCAAACACTGCTGCCAGATTCTCAGAACTCACAGAATTCAGTAAAGTTGATGTTTTTTTTTTAATGGTCTGTTTCACTTGGGACAAACTTTAACCAGAATTGTCAGTAGCTTTGGCCTTTAAAGAAGCGTAAAAACTGAACTTCAAACAGAGGAGATGAGTGCCAAATGAAGGTCACAGTAAGGACACAGGCAAACATTTCAACAGCTTTTCCAGTTTTCCACCCCAAGAGTGGAAGTTAACTCCACATTTTGTTCAGTGGCCACCTAACCCCACACTTTTGCAATTTGCTTAGCACATTTATCTCATCCTAATATTTGGCATTCAGTGGCTGTACTTGGATCGCAAACAAAAACACCTGAGTCAGTATTGTTTTTGGCAGCCAGTTTAGTTTTAGTCTTATCCTTTGAGACATAAATAGCTGTCACATTTTAGTCTGTGCTTGATACTCAGTCCAGTGTAAAATACTCACACATGTATAACCAGTAATTTGCAGGTTTTTTTTCAATAAAATTATGAATGTTATTATTGAATATTTTAGGTTGCTGACAAATTTCTGCTCCAAATTTCTATTCGCAGGTCAATTTACAGTGCTTGCCCCATTTACTTGAGCCCCAAAATTTCAGGCGAGTGGCCACTGAGTTTCTAGTAAAAAACATTAGCCTGGAGTTTTGACCAGTAAATATGTAAATATGGTATTAACCTGGTTTTGCTGCACAGTGAAGACACTGACCCTTGAGTGAGTCTGCTAATTGACACCTGCACTGCTTTCCTTAGTGGTACGATACAGCAAAGACCGTGTATCAAATAATGTTCAAGTTTGACAATTAATCTCAGCGGTATCAGAGGCATCGCCAACTCAAACAGCAATGAGCGCCACATCTCTCCAGCAGGCGCATTGGCCATCCCGTCAAAGCAACACTTGGTGTCGTTTCTGTTGTCTTCGTATTTTTGCTTTGGTAACAGCATTCCATGCTGGGAAAAGTCGACATACAGATGACAGGATTCTGAGTTTAACGTTACACTGCAAAAAGCCTATTATGAAGCAAAGTTGCAGCGCCAGAAAGACAGCTGTTGATAATGGCCGTAGCCGATTCGCCAATACTTAGGATAACTTCCTTCCTTAAGGAACTGAGGAGGAACGGCGTCATATGGTGAGCCGAATAGCTTAATATGGCAAAAAACATCCTCCAAAGATAAGATCGTCTCAAAGGAATACAACACTGCGGAACAAGTAACATGGACTGAAGGGTCCAATGTAGCGTTTGATACAAGAGCCTTAGCTTTAGCAACCTTGTCCATAAAAAAACTGCAAAAATCTATTGCACATTTCAGGGGACAAGTCTGTGCAATTTGGTTGACAGGATTTAAGTGCAGAATCGATAGTTTTGACATATTCCCTTGTGTCCACCCATTTACAACCAGTACAAAATCAGTTTATAGCCCTCCTTTGATTTATTTTATTCAAATGCAGAACATTCTCATGTTTCAGGTTGAATTTACGTAACCCAAATGTTTGAAATAAATGGGTCATATATTCTCATACCTAGCATTGCTGACTATTATTATTCAGTTTAATAGCATAACTTGATAAAGTCTCTTCTAACAATTCATACGAAAAAAACAAAGTACATTTGAACAAGCGGCAAGTAGTAAGCATGCTTTTTTAACTCCTGAGAGTAACCACTAACATTTCAATCCAATCTCGTCTCATCATCCAAGACGCGCACATCGTCGCCTCCGAACAGGAGCTCGGAAGAGGGAGCACATATCCCCAATTCTGACCTCTCTTCACTGGCTCCCAATACATTTTAGAGTTGATTTTGAGATCATTCTATTTGTCTTCAAATCTTTAAATGGTCTTGCCCCAGCGTACCTCATTGAGCTCCACCAACCCTACGCAGCTGCCTCAGGTCTCTGGACCAAACGCTACTGGATTTGCCAAGGACTAAGCAGAGCCTCAGAGGGGATTGAGCCTTTTCGTTGCCAGTCCTTCCCGTTGGAATGATCTTCCATCAAATGTTAGGCAAGGCCCCTGTATGTAAAGTACTTTGTTACAGCTGCGGCTGTTGTGAAATGCACTATAAAAATGAAGTTGTATTGTTATATTCAAGCCGTCGCTATTTTTTTTGTCATCGTGAACAAAGGGACATCAACAAAATCAGCTTGTCATCGTTGATGAAAACAATACTAGCCTGAGTAGTCTGTAAATGATCACTGGTGAGAATTATGTCAGCAGAGTGGGTATGTCACACTAAACACTCACTTGATATCGACAATGTCATGGAGGTTTTTGAGGAATTCCGTGTCCAAGTGGTTGTGTTCTCCCGTCAGTGTGTGAAAGTAAACCAGCACATACTCCTTTACAGCAATGTGGTCCATAACGTGGATGAAATACAGCAAGGCCTGTATATGTGCACAAACAAAAACAATTTGCACATATTCCACACCATAGGGTACGTGTTGGACTTCATAAATCCCATTTGAAGAACAGGCTATGGATCAAGCTTTGGCAGGTGTGTCTGGGACCACAAAATACATAAATAAATAAAGTATATGTCAAAGCCCCTCCAAAGCCTCACATTTTATTCTTGGGCACTAATGAGTTGAATTCTACATGGATTTTATTCACAGTGTTGCAAGTTTCAGTATTGCATGTATCAAAATAAACGTATTAAAATTATAGTATTTTATTGTTTTTCAATAACAAGTTCAATTTACCATATTCTCCGGACTATATGCCGCTAATTTTTCCCTAGGTTTTGAACCATGCGGCTAATACAACGGTGCAGCTTTTCTGTGGACTTTTTTTCACCGGTAGGGGCGCTCGTGTTGGTGTAGAAGTGATGGGCACTGTATTTTTTATTTTGTGGAGGTGATCATGTGAGCTCACGACTGATGCCATTAGATCCCAAAAATTGTGCAGAAAGCTTTTATACTGAAGTGGACAAGAATAGTAATGTGAATTTGAATTTTGGTGGCGAATCTGGTGATTGGTCAGCGTTTTAAAGAACAGAAATGAAAAAGCAAGCTTGCCTCCCCATTGTGACATAGACAGCTGAGACAGAAAAAATAACAAGCCAAGCTCCAAAAGGGGGTGTGCTAATCTGTAAAAAAAATATATATATATCTTAAATCCCTCCAGTCTTTTAGTGGGGTGAATTTCAGTACTGATGTAATTTTCACATGCATACCTATCAATAAGTGCCAATGTTCAGCTGGATCAAGTGTCCCTTTATGTTGCATTATATTAAAATTTATTATATTCTTTTTGGTGACAAATGATTTTTTGGGTGAATTTATTAGCAATGAAAAGCCATTTTGTGTGTTTGGCCGGGTACAAGAAAGGATTTTTCTAATCTTAAAAGATTTTTTCAGCTTTGGCAGACCCCGCACACGGATAAAAAAAAAAAAAAAAAAAAAAAAAAAAAAAAATCAGCCATTCATCAGTTTTGATCATATTGTGTGAGGGGTGCTCATATGATCTCAACCGAGCTTCCAAAACACATAAAGATTCTCTTTCCAGTCCTCCGAGGGAGAGCTCTCACGTGATTACACATGATTTCACTGCCACGAAGACAACCAAGCTCTTCCGGTATTTCTGAAGAAGACCAAAGACAAAGAAAGCAGACCCCGCCTTCTGGGGAATCCATAATTATACAAAAAAAAAATAAAAAGAAAAAGAAAAAAAGAAAAAATGGATATCGAGTACCTACGCAGCCCCTCAGTGATATGGAAGAAAAAGAACAACTTTGTGTTCCAAAAAAAAACCCTTTCCATCGCAAGATTAGCATTCTCTCACAATCATTGGGAGATAACACAAATTATTAAATTTTTTGGGGTTTCTTTTTGTTAGTGATCTAATGCGCAACTTTTTTGAGAAGCTACAGTTCATCAGAGATAAGAAGAGTCATGGAGGAGTACTTTGAACAGTTATTGAGGTCAAGAAATGTCCCTCATGTGGAAATTGCGTGCTAGAAAAGAGAACATTCCATCTTTGTTCATTTTGTTGACCGATAAGGTGACCAGGAAATAAATCAGGCGTGGGCAAACTACGGCCCGGGGGCCACATGCATTTTAATCCGGCCCGCCGAACTTGAAAAATAAATAAATAAATAAACCTTGTTAATGTTTTATTTTCTAAATACTGTGGTTTTTCAAAGATATATATATTGTCGTAATGCATTTGTCCACTTTGATTTCAAATTAAATGTATTTATTTTCTGAGGTGAGGTTACCAAAACACTCCTTCCATCTACAACTGGTCCAGCTCCTCTGCTAAATTTTAGAACCCATTGTGGCTCGCCAATCAAAAAGTTTGCCCACCCTTGAAATAAATAAATGCGAATTAACAAAAAAATTAGTCCTTGCAAAAAAAAAAAACTAAATAAAAAAATAAAAATATCTACTGCCCAAAAACAGCTGGGATAACCACCAGCACTCCCGCGACCTGAGGGAAGGAGGATGAGTTATTCAAAAAATGGATGGATGAACATTGGGTCGGATATGTCTTCATCTTATTTACCAGGGCTTCCTGGTTCATCAGCCATTGAGCTTCTTTGATTGCTTATATTCCGTCACAAAATCTTTTGCGGAGTAAACTAGCTCAGGAGAACTCTACTTCACCCACACGAAGATTTTTACTCATAAATATTGAAAAAGCTCACGATTTAAGATTTTTGGTACCAATTGGTTTTGGACCCTATTATCAGGACAAATGCACTCAACATACCTCACACTTATGGATAATCTTATAGACATATGATTGTCGGGTGTTTAACGTCCTCGGTCGGGAAGGGGCAAAATCGTGTAAAAAATAGCCCGATTGTTTTTAAGTGTGTACCCGGCCTCAGAATACGCACGATCACTATCAAACAAGAGTGCTCGGCATATGCCTTATAGAGGAAATTTAATAAAAGTACATTTTTAAATTCAACAACCAAAACATTTGTGGTGGGGGGGTTGGCTTATGAAGTGAAATAACATTAATGCATTATTTTTATTTGACAACTATTATTTGTATTTTGACTGTAATATATCATGAATTTTTTTGTGGATTTGTGGACTCTTCTAAATAAACAAAACAATCATAGAAATGAGAAACTGTCACCTTCTCAAGGTCGATAAGCGTCACTGGAATGTTTCTTCCCACCACAACCATCACTGTCCTTCCACACATATCCACACCTAGAAAGAAACACAAGGTCATGGATATGATTTATAATACGGTACAGAATGCATCAATGACACATCAAGTCAGTGGCAATGTGATAAGGATCTCAAGTTCTAACATAATTCTCATATAGTAGGTATACCGTATGTGCTTTCTAATATATCACTATGCTGTTTAGTGTCATTTAAAAACCATAAATTGCATGAATGCTATGCAGTCTTCCATCCATTTTTTATATCAGTGATGCGTAACAAGAGTGCTGTGGCGCCCTAGTGTGGCATAACAATTCATCAGGGGTCGATACCACACTTGCATATTTTCGCTGTCCTATGAAAAACGCATGTCCAATGTTGTAATTTTTCTTTTCATTTTCACGTCAACCGGATGTCTGTAATGAAGAAATTATATTCACGGAAAAATAAAATTCTGAAAAAAAAAAAATGTGGACAAAAGTGTTTTTCATAGGATAGCGACGATTAAATTGTATTGTATTATGCAAATGCCAAACATGACGGCCTTAGATTAGAAACAAACCCCGGATCTCTCAACTGTAAGGCTGACAACATGAATGCCTTTGAAACAAAAGTTGTGACTTGTACCAAAACAATAAGGTTGCGCTACTATCGTAGAGTATCTAAATGGGTAAACAAGACATTCAGACAGTGGCACAGAGCTACCTGAAAAATGCGGAGCAACACTGCACTCTACTGGAGATACTTTGCAACTGAAGTGCACCAGTAGTAGCGTGAAAGGTGGACCCGCTGTGCCCTATTAGTGCAGACACACACACCAACCATATACACAAAGTCTACCTGTTTGATATAATGCTTTTAGGGCGGCAATGTCAGAGAGGTCCTCTGCTCTGGCTCGACACAACCAGCGGTTGTAGCTAGAAAAGATACAAAAAACAAAATTAGACATTCAATTATCTTTTCCACCCATCAACTCAAGTAATTTAGAATGAACCATCTGTCTTGTATAATAATTTCAAATTTGTGCATACAGGACCCTTAAAATACAGATGTTTGCAATGTTATCTACAATATTTGATAGGTTTTTGACTATGTTTAGCACTGGCAGAGCAAGAGGGGGTCTGCAGGGTCACTGCAACCCTAGCCTCCCCCAGAAACCAGACCTGAAAATTGACTTTGGGTATTTTCCAATTTTTTTTCAGAAATTTATTTTCCACATTTTCCCCATCCCCTGTTGGGAACAGACAATGAATGAATTTTTACAGCAATATCCCGCCCAATGAAAAAAAAAAAATTTTTACCTCAGTGTTTAAGTCCCCAAAAAGTGCTTTTACCAGAATAACGAGAAACAATGTGATTTCAACAGAGTCCTCACACCTCGGTGCTCATGGTATAAATATCTCAATTGAAACGTGGCTTAAAAAAGACGGCATGTGCGGTGAAATCAATCTTTCCATCAAACAAACGAGCCATTTCAACTCGAGTTGGATGATCTGCTTGATTGTCTTTGACTATTATGTTCCTTGGCGTGAATGTGAAAATGTGACGCATTTTGCTTGAGAGTGTTGGCAGCCATTTCAGGGTTTTGCTGTCACTGGTGCGCTTACTTCCTCTGGTGCTGTTTTTGCATGGCTGCCTCCGACATGTGACCCTGTAGGATCAGCTTGCGTTGCTTGTCGACGTCACCCTCCATTTGGGCAAATGCATGATTGCCCACCTGGCCCAGATCTGACTCCAAATTGTCCTCCTCTGAATCATCTGTGCCAGAAAGCAGAACAAAAATAATAGCGGATTTATAAATACACTTACTTAAAAAATATGTGTTTCGGCGAAGAAAAATGTCACGCCAGTGTGTGTGTGTGGGTATCCAGATGTTCCGATGTTTTTCTTTCGCGCCGTTCTGTGTGAAAGACACAGGTATCATAGTTGCTGCTGTGTAAAACGGAATTGCAAAAATCTGGAACGAGGGTGTAAAATTAATTAACTGACACACACTTCTTCTGATGGCAAGTGCATGAATGATGTGTCCATTGTGAAGCTTCTTTGGAGGGACTAGAAAAGTGCTACATAATCATTAAACACAATTGATGTCTCAAAAACTATCCCACAGGTACCTCAAAAAAATTGCCAATGATTACCGTGAAAACGTTTAATATTTTTATTTCAGCAAATGAAACTGTTATTTTCCAAACATTTATTACTCAAAGTGAAATAATTCATTTTTTTTCAATTGTAATTTTGATGATTATGGCCTACAGATAATGAAAACCTAAAATTCAGTGTCTTAGAACATTAGAATATCACATAAGACCAACCAGAACGGGATGTCTTAAGCACAAATGTCAAGTTCCTTAAAAGTAAGTTAATTTCTACACACTCAGTACTTGGTTGTGCCTCCTTTTGCATGATTTACTGCATAATTGCACCAAAACGTAACAGCAATCAGCCTGTGGGCACGGCGTACGTGGAATGAAAGTCCATATTGCTTTGAGAGCTGGCTTCAGGTCATTTGCATTGTTGGGTCTGTGTCAGGCAGGGCTGGGCAGTGCACTGCAGCTACCAAAGACCTACAAATAGATGAAAGATAAAGGCCGAATGTGTTGGGGCTGAAATCTGTAACTGAAAAGCAGCTTATGGGACATGTTTGGAGCCATGTTTGGAGACGCATTCCAGACCACGCCAATACAAATGTATCCACTAAAATCGATCAAGGCATTTTACCGCATCGCCTTTGTACGTCAAGTTAAATCGCAGAGGGAAGGGCTTAACACGATAAGTAATCATCCAAGTCTATCAGTTATCCATTTTACTTAATTACAATGAAAGGTCCATCTGATCACTTGTGTTACGATTCATCATCAAGTCAGTGGGCTTCCATTCTTCATCCTGCAAGTTTCGTCAGTATGAGTGGTTGGGATAACAAATGTTAACTCAATGAGAATTTATACTGCGCAAAGCCTTAAATGATAAACAACAAATCTTTTGGTGCTGCAATACTTTTGTACAGTACCGGATATATCCTCTATAGTGTGTTTAAAAAAAAAACACAACAAAGAAAAAACAAAAAAAACAATGGGTGTGTTTATACGAGGCCCCGAAAGTGACATGGGGAAAAAAAACAGTAATTAGTTTCTCGTCTTAAAGAGAAACTTTCTGGTTTCTCCCAACTAGAAAATTGTCAAGTGAAATGTCTGAAGGGATGCATTGAGGTCAACCATCATATATTTCTAGATAATCTTTGAAATATCGATAATTGGGCAAGTGTACCTCAAAGAAGTGTCCAGTGAGTGAGATTATTTTTTACCTTCCAAGCTTCCTGGTTTCTCAGCGATGCGAATTTGCCTCTCGGGGACAACAGGCTCACCCTCTGAGTTGCCAATATCAGCCGGCACAAGTGGAAGGCAAACCCTCTCCTCATCCTCAGAGCGAGGATAGTAGAGTGGCAGCAGTTTCCTGTACACCGCCTACAGAATCATATGCACAAACAGAACATATAGTACTCCTGATACTACTGATATGCATGTTCAACTGATGGACCAAAGTCGGACAAACCTCCTCTGTGTCGGACACAGCGAACACGACTGCCTCAATGCTGCTACCATGCTTCTCCAGGAACCTGCGGACTGTTCCTGTGGACAAATACAGTGGATAAAAGATGTCAGTACAACCCTGCTTAAATGCCATGTGTATGTGAGCAAAAAAAAAAAATAAGTGACCAAGGTTCTTTCTGTAAATCATTTCAAAACTTGTGTTCACCATTGATGTGACTTATAACCTGTATAACTAAAATTAAAAAAAGCAATTTTCAATAGAGGAAGTAAAAATTACTGAGATAATATTTGTTTGCACCATGGACACCCTTTAATAACTAGAGAAGTGGCTTTTCAGTAATAACCAGTCAATTTAATCAGAGTCACGACACTGCTGAAACAATAAAAAAAAAACTCTGATTAACACCAAATAAAGTTCAGCTCTTCTCAGCTTTACCTGACATTTTTTGTCATCTTATCTAACAGTTTGAGCCACGGTCCAAAGAGGGCTTCAAAAGGTATCAGTCAGGAGGAGGATACAAAATTTCTAAGGCATTTAATTCACCATGGAACACAGTGAAGAGAGTAACCTCCACTGGAGAAAATTGGGTATAAGAGATTACAAAGAAGTTGGACATCCTTTCCAAAATTGATGCAGATGAAAAGAAAACTGGCCAGTTAACTATCAACTTGGCGTCTACTTCAAAACATCTGTCAGGAAGAGAAATACAGAAGTACACATTTTTGCAATCGGATCACCTCAATGGTTCAGTTTTACTTCCCCTTTTTAACAATTTATCTTTTTTCTAACCAAGTTATTGTTCACATTAAGGGTGAGAAAAAATGAATTCAACGGATTTATTTTGGTCTCATTTTTATAGCACAAAAACTTGATGGTGTAGTGATACACTCGCCTGACTTATGTGCGGGCAGCGTGGGATCGTTTTCCAGTCAGTGACGGTGAATGTGTGTGCCCTGTGACTAGCTGGCGACCAGTTCAGAGACTATTGTGCCTTTTGCCCATAGTCAGCTGAAAAGGGCTCCAGCACCCTCCCACAACCATGTGCAGGCTAAGTGGCGTGGATGATGATGATGATGAAAAACTTAGCATTTGAACAAGGGTTATATCCAATGTACTTAAAAGATGCTTCTCTTTAAAGCTAAAGGGCTGAAATGGGATGTTGTTTCCACTCTGTAACCACTGTCACTGTTATATTCAGAAATATTCAAATTGTGTTATTTTGTGTGTCTTACTGAAGGCGATGTGTGTGGCGTCCTCCAGCGGGTATCCTCTTTTGGTGGTGCTCACTACGCTGAGGCCAATAGATGCCATCGAGTGTTCCCTGGTTTTAAAGAGGACGATCACATGTCAATGGTCAGGTTTCATTAGCATGTAACACAGTGGAACTTCTGAAGTCCAACAATGAAGAAAACTTTGGAGTTCGACTAAAATGTTCAAGGAAAAATCTGCCTTTAATGCCATCCAAATTTTGGACATGAAACTGCGCGATGGCAGCACCCCTCACTTGTACTCATTTCAGCCAGCATCACATCATTTAAGTGTGTTTGACGTTTTGTCACACGTTTCCTCATAATTAAATAATGGTTTCATTTAAAGCAGAAAAGAGTGCAGTATTTTCATCTATACAGCACTTCAGTGTTATGATGATAAGTACTCAGTTTTGCTTTATTTAATACTGTTGCTTCTTTTATTTGGGTAGGTTTGCAATTCATGCTTTTGCCACCATTTGCATGTTGGCTTCATAGGTTGTATTAACTGCTTCTTGTGAACTAAGGACTTTGTTTTAGACCTGTGATAGCTGCTGCCACACTTTTTTGAGTGAAAAAATACTGCTATTTAGTTGCGTGTTTTTCTTTCTACTGTTATCACAAAGAGTTATTAAAAAAACTATAAAAACAGCTAACAAGCTAAACAGATTTGTGGTTTAACCTTTAGATCGCCAGGGCACACTGTTGAGCTCAAGAACCACATTTAAATCTTAAAACTGACAGACGGGCCAGGTAATAGATGATTTTTAAATACAGATGCTAAATATGTAAAAATCAATTATTTTGATAATAAACATGGTCATTTGTATTATGAATAATCAATATCATTACAATTAATTAATAAAAAACATTAAAAATACAAAAAATACAAAATGAATGACTTCAGCTTTGTATGTTGTGCAGTTTTATGTTATTACAATTTAAAAAACATGCTCTGCGATCGATGAATGGAATCAATCTGGTTGCTGTTCTTACGTGGCCAGCTGCATGATGTTCCTGTAGCAGCTATACAACGAGCTCTCTGCCGCTGTTCTGTACTTTGCTTTGTACTTTGGTCCCACTGTGTGGATGATGAACCTCGCTGCCAGATTGAAGCCTTTCGTATGCTTCGCCTCTCCAGTGCGACATCCTGCGAAGGAAACACATCATAGGGGAAGTACATTGACTTAAACAACACCTTTCACAGTCTAAAATGCTCCCAGCATTTTTAGAACACTATGATAAAAACTCATTAGGAACCTTTAAGTTTAAGCAGCTCTTCTTTAAGCTCAGGCCCTGCCAGCTGATGGATGCGCTCTGATACGGGGTTCTTGTCGTTAAGCAGTTCGTTGCTGGTGTTGGTGATGGCTGTGCAGTTCAGCAGCGCTACGTCACCAGTGCTGTGGGGAATCAGAATCAGAATCAGAATCAGAATCAGAAAGCCCTTTATTGTCATTTTACTCAGTGTGCAATGAGATTAGAGAGCTCCCCTCTTCAGTGGAATACAACAATAATTTAATTATAAATATATAAATTAGATTAATTAAAGATTAGTAAGTAATTAAATAGAAAATAAATATGAAATTGGAAAAATAAAAACACATTATGTTGCTGTTCTACAAGGTAAGGGTAGTTGTGTGTGAGAGTTCAGCATGGAGATGGGCCTCGGGAAGTTTTTCAGTCTCTTAGTCTTTGTTTTGATGCACCTGTAGTGCCTGCCAGAGGGCAACAGGTCGAACAGGCGTGAGCTCGGGTGAGTATTGTCTTTCATGATATTGAGAGTTCTGCTGATGCAGTGGTGGTGTAGATCTCCGACAGTGAGGGGAGAGGGCAGCCAAATAAGATAAGATAGTAAGAAGTAAGAAGATAGTAATGCGATTTTTCGTCTTCCAAGGTAATGTCAGAGCCGTGACAGAGTCAGGATACTGCATGTGAAGCTCTTGCTTGAATAAACTGTCATTTTTCCAACTTTCATCTGTTCTCTATAAATAGCACCGAGATGGGGGACAAAGTCGATTGAGCAAAATTTTGCCTTCCGCACTACCCGTAATCGAGGCAGAACGCTGCCCAAAACGGCTTGTAGGAATTAAAAAATGCCAGGGTATCAAGTTTAATACCGGCAATCGTCACACATGCTCTGTTGTGTTGAAAGCAATTGTTGCTGTCCAACAATTGCTTAAAAATCAGTGTCTGGTGTAAGATTTAAATTGTTGTACAGTGATCATTGTTTTTAACACAACAAAGTGAGACTAATGATCCGATTTCTGGGACGCTGTTGCTGTGTGAAAGCCCATACACCAATGTCAGCAGAAATTGTTTGCTAGGTTCTGCGTAAAATCAAAGACAGAAAAATATTGAATCTTCTTGTACAACATTTAAGTGATTACTAGTCAACACCTAGGGTGGTTCCTTCGGGACACGGTTGTCACATTAGTGTTTCAGGAATGCGAGCACACTCTTTGAAAAAACATGGGAGACTTACAAACACAAAGGGGTGCTCACACAAAGTCAGCCACCAAGTTGAGCAGCAGATGGATCATGTGATCTTCCGCAAAGAGGAATTATGATGTGGACTTCGTATAGACCACAGTTCTCCTTAACTGGTCTTTCTATTAATAAAACAAACCCTGTATTTAAGAGACGTAAGTTAGTTAGTAAGTCAGAAAACATCCCTGGTGGTCTGGAGTGATGTCAGAACTGGATTGGACCAGAAAAACGTTTTTCTTATTTAAAAGATGCATCAAATTGAACTGAATCGTTCCACTTGTAAATGTCGAGCCAAATATGGGGACTCGCAACTCGGACTCGTGGTAGACTTAATTTGCTATATAGACTTGTAACTCGACTTAGACTCGTCCACTTTCGACTCAAGACTTGACTCTGACTCTTCTTTTGGGACTCGTGAACATTACAAGTCTCTATGGTGTGTGGCTTGCTCTCATTTTCTATCCTGAGTCCAAATGTGTGCGTGTGCATGCACGCTTGTGCAGCTAATGTGCCGGCTAGTAAGTTGTCCTTCTCTCTTCCCCTACTTTTCCGTGCAGCCGAGCAATGTCCAATGCAACGATGAGAGTAGATGTAGAGTAGACAAATGTGTCAACAATGCACAATCACCAGCATGGTAAGCGCAGAGTGACAGGCTGCTGCAGTGCTGCCGTTTGTTGTAGCTTGAAATAAATTGTGGTATTAGCCCTATCTAACTGCAGCACACACGTCCAAATGCACGCAGATGAATATCTGGACCACGGCCAATCTGAAGCCATTATTTATTTATTTTTTTTAATTCCAGGTGGAGCGTTGAGAAATTGAGCTCTCTGTGAACTAAATGGTCTCAGTCTAGAGTCCTTTTTTTTTTTTTTTTTTTTTTTTTTTTTCAACAACAGTCCCATGAGCTATATATGTGGTCCTAAGGGGCTAAACTGGTGCAGACCATTGGTCTACATAAGTGACGTTTATTATTTGATGAGCGAATTTTCGTAAATAAACGAATGAATGAATGAATGAATGAATGAATGAACTGCTATACGGCGACTCCCAACCTTTTTAGCACCATGGACCAATTGGACATTGATAAAACTGTTGACTGATTGGCTTTGATGATTTGTTCAATATTTTTTTGCAGTTTTATATATTTTTCACAAAAATCAAGTCACTCAAAATACAATATAATACATACAATAGAACTTTACTGATATAGAGCATTTCACAACAGCTGCAGCTGTAACGTTAAGAGATGAGGTAATAGTGTGACGCACTTTGAGTACCAAAGTTAGAAGAGCACTATACAAGTGACAGCACATATTGTGGTACTATGTTGCGCCAGCACATCATTCCAAGACCGCAAAAAGAAATTATTAGCTTTACTCACGTTCTAGTATAAGGCAGTGTAAGACCAAGTATGAGAGCAACTAAAGCACATCTGCCATCTCATGGCGACTGGTGATGTTACGACCCCTTCATATTTGCAGTTCGGGACCCATGGATTTGCACATTGTTTGTGTTCTCTTCATTTCTTCTCTTACTTTCTTCTAATTTCTTTATTTTCCAAGGATCCCACAAACACAAACGCCCCACATTCGACCCAATTGTTTCGTAAGAGAAACATATTTGTTTTGGGGGATTTATGGGGGAAAGTTGTTAAAAAGAAAATCAGAAAGTGGTTGCGGCCAGTTGCCCGGTGCTGCCTTAGATCATTACAAAACTGTATTCCAAACTATCAGCTTCATTCCAGGCCAATTATATCTAGGATGGGTTTTATACTAACTAATAACGCTGTAAAGGTAAGTGTTGGTTTTTCATGTCATAAATTATAAAGTGAAATCAACTGCACGTTTTTCCTGTGGAATTTAATGTCTCTCTTCATGTTTTGTTAAATGATAGTTCATTAAATATCAACATTTTGTAATTGCTTGAATAAAAAACACTTCACATGTAGGGTGTATCTAGTCCCTAAATGATATGAAGTTTGGCACCCATGGTATATTTTTCAGTCAATCAGACAGATATATGTTTACAATTGTTTGACCTTGGTGGAAGTCTGTAATGGAAATGCGCCTCCAGAGAAATTGGAGTCAGTCAAATTTTTAAACACTCATGTCTTCTTTCAATGGAGTGGAGTGAAAAGCCTTATCAGGAAGTGGGTTCGTTTTTTCAGATGTTTTTTTACCTTATGTAAACATAACGGTGTAAAAAAAAAACACTTAAAAAAACAGATAAAGTTGGTAAATGCATGTTAGTGTTTTGTTTTTTTCCCAGAAAGACTCACAAGAGGATAATTTTGCAATTGATGTCTGGCCTGACGGGGAAGGGCGATGGGAAGAACTGCTGGCTTAGCAGGCTGTCACTCTGATCCTGCGGAATGCGCTCCCCTTCCTCTTCCAGCTGCTGCCACGTGGGGAGGGTCTGGATGTCCACAAATTGAGAGCGAGCACCCAAAGGATCCATCCCCTCGGGCATCCCAGGTTCAACCTTCACGAAAAGTCCTAATTAGCAACACAGGTGTAAGATTGGATTTATTTATTTGACAGTCGGTTCAAAATTATTGCTGATAATTTATTAGTCAGTTCATAAAAGCATACATTTTCCAGGTATCAAGGGCTACATTTAGCACCGCTTATGCTTATGCGTTATGATTTTATTTCCATAGACCATCACATTTACATCTTACAAATTTACCCATCTCACGTTTCATGCAACAATATGCCTGCACACGTCCAAATCAGCAACTAAACGACATTTAGCTACGATGTACTGTGGTACACCAGTGTGCTTCGTCCCATCACAATCTTGATCAATCTGGAAGTGTTTGAGGTCTTTCGATACGATAGACTGTTCATGGCTGTGGTTTCACAGAACCACTGTTTTTGATGCCACATCACTTCCTGAAGCAGATTCGAGGCACAACTGTCAATGTCCTCTTCAAAACAATTATTAATATCGTGGACACGATTTGCATGAATACTCCTGAATGCAATCACAACAGAACAGTGGGGAATTTAAAGTTTCCTTTGACGTACCTCAGCTGTTGTAGTGGCCAGAGACAGTGGGGAGTGTCCACGTCAAATGTAAAAATAACCTCGCCGCAACAATTTCAATGAAATACTCAACGTGGACTTGAAAATAAAGACGAATGTGACAATTGACGTGTTTTTTTTAACAGATAGCCGTCATGCTAGCTGTCACGTCAATGTAAAAATAATCGTGGACGGAATACTCCAATCTACATCCGGTTTCTAATTTCAAAATAAAACACGCGTCTTCTCATCTAAAAATAACATCAACGATGTTTAGTATGCTTTACAATAATGTAACGAAACTTGATTTGATTGAATTGAGTTGTTTTTCTCAGCGACCATACTTCTTAAAGTCATATATTCATCTGATGTTAAAAACGATTTTATTTTGTACACGCAAAGTTGTCTTGTTTTTCTAATATATATATATAGACACAGGCACTTCCTCTTAACGCCAAGTAAGCTGAGTCAAAACGCTTGCATCATTATTGTGGAAATTACTGTTCTTTAGCTCCACAAACCACCACTTCTCTGAACAGAGGTTAAAAAAGTAGAACTTAGCACTTTTGTCATGAATAGGCTCGTTTAGAACCACGGGTTGTCAGAAACGTTAGTACTATAGTTTACTTAGTTTTGGACCCCAGACAAAAGTGATAGAATCAGAATACCATTTCAAAGTATGATTAAGCATAACCCACCATAAATAGAATACTAATTACATTAATGAAAAAAAACAACTAAAATGATCAACTTAAAAAAAAAAAAATAAAATTAAATTTAAAAAAAAAAAAAAAATATATATATATATATATATATATTTTTTTTTTTTTTTCTTTCTTTCTTTTTAAAATATGTAAGAGCTCCCACCAATAAAGGGCCGGCCATAGGGGGCCAGGCCCGCCCACCAAGATGCTTGTGCTCCCTAATTTGAGGCATGGATTGAAGGCACTGTTGAGCACGATGGCCTCACAAGTGCTGATGTTCTGGGTTCGAATCCGGGCTCCGGCTCTCCAGTGTGGCGTTGGCATGTTCTCCCTGTAACTGCGTGGGTTTCCTCCGACATTCCGAAAACTTACATGGCAGGTTGTTGTGGCGCAAGATAGCTTGGCGCAGTGCATCTAAGTAGCGGCAAAAGAAATCACTTACGTGACAGGGCGACGCTTTTTTGTAATCAGTACTGCGTGAACTCGGGGCACAAACAGCTTTGTCAAGCTCAAACTCACGTTTTCTGAGATCGCCTTTTTCGGTCCCAAAACGATGCATCGTTCAGCCGTACAACGCCGGGAAAAAAACATGTTCCCCAGGGTCCCAAGCGGTGCGATGTGGTCCACGGGGGTGTGCCCCACTATTTGAGAATCACTGCTTTAAATTAACAATTAAATTAAACTTTAATTTTAATTAGTTCATTTTGATACATAAATTACAGACATTTGGACTGTAAATAATAAACAAGAGCAGAATAACAACAAGGATTAGAAGAGTTGTCAAAAAAATTTCTGGACAAACAACATTAGAGCGAGTGTTCCTGTGCTGCTACTGACACTGACTTGATTACGTATCTCGTGTATTTTCATTTAGGTGTTGCTGCCTGGATATGAATATGGACTGTGAAGTGTCAAAAAAAAGAGAAAGACCATGCCCAAAATAAAATTGAACCAGTGAAGGTATTAATAAAGTTCAAACAAAAGACAAAAATAAAACTGAGAAGGACAGGCTTTGAAGGAAAATTGAAAGTTCTGCAACATCTAGGACATTTGTGAGGATAAGCGGTTTGGGTAATGGATGGATATGACAAAATAGTCTGAGGGATTAGTACACTTCATCAATGTGCACGCAGAACATGTAGCAGGGGTGAAAAAAAGGCTTACTTTTGGGATTGAGGGCTTTTAAAAAAATCCACAAGGGTAGATTTGCCCATTTGATGTATAATGGGAGACTATGGAGTAAGATATCTGTAAAAAAGACAATTAATAATAAGCGTCTGAATTTGTTTTCTTGTGAGGATGAATCAAAATTGTAGGTTTGATTTTTTTAATTGAATTGAATTTGTTGCAAGTAGATTTGTGAGTGCTAAAAAGACGAGGATGTATGGGCATATGGGGACGGAAGACGGTTATTTTTATTGACAGACCGGCAAACTAGGGTAAAGTGCCCATCTCTCTCTCTCTCTCTCTCAAAAAAAAAATATACATATATATATCCATCCATCTTCTGTACCGCTTCTCCTTACTAGGGTCGCGGGGGGTGCTGGAGCCTGTCCCAGCTATCTTCGAGCAGTCGGCGGGATACACTCTGAACTTCGAAAAGCTGCACAACACTCAGCTTCCATCTCTAACATTTTGTCTTTTTAATCTTCTTCAACACCGGATCTGTCACCAGAGCCCAATCTTAGGGGGGGTGGTTGTATAAAATGCAAGGGGAAAATGCATTATTAATACCCTACAGTCAGCACTTACTTTGCTCAATATATTTGGGGAACACTCCCCCTCCCAGTCAATACTCTTGAATGGCGCCCTTTGCGACAACCACAAGCAAGTATCATAGACGACATTTACTAGGTATTCAAAGAGGCCTTTTTTGAGTGTGTTGATGCCACAGCCATATTAGATGTAGCAAAGTGAATCTAATTGTGAAGATGTCTCGTTCATTTCCTACTTGGAGGTATATCATCAAGCAAGAGCTCAGGTAATTAACAACGAATCATTGTTTTGATTGCATTTGTCATTCTAGCTCACTTTTATCAATATTATAATGACTATTTTATGGCTAATACAAGAGCCACTTCCAATATAGTGGATGCGCTGACATATCGCTTCAATTGGGCCAACCGGGTCAATGGGTGTCTGCAGTAGAATTTAATGACAAAAGAAAGAGAAAATATATCTTCATTGTAAATGTCAAAATACTTTGTGGCTCCCGTGGAAACTTTCATGAAACATTTCAAAAGGCTCGTTAGTTGATGACACTAATGTTATATGTCCCTCCTCACTTGCTGTTCAATCACGCACCACGACAGTCTACGTAAACATCGTCGAATATGTGAAAACTGTGATCAGTAGTCACCAAATCTGTGCATGTTGCAACTTGTGCTCACATCAACCTCGCATGATCGTCCAAGTATTAAGAATTTTCGGATTCTTGTTAATTAATTAAGGAAAATGTGTCATCCATCAAATACAAAATATTGGGGCAATATTTTAAGAGGTTGATGTCATAAGTACATACATTTTGGGTATGAGTAACTGCAGTTTTCATACAGAATTTTTTTATGCTTATTTTGACTCTTCAACTGTTTTAACCTACCTCAGTGTCCTTTGTTCTAGTAATTTACAAATTTTACAGACATGTCTTCCATATATATATACATATATATATATATACATCGGCTCTGAGATGGGCGGGCATGGAGTCACTGATCTCCTCGTCCATCCAGCCCTTTTAATTAGCCTTAATAAAGACTTCGGCTGGAAACTTTTCTTAAGGCAGCATCTTTTGCTTAAAATAATAGGTGGCCGTTTCTGTCCATTACTTTGGCAACCAAGCACAACAGTAAAAGCCGACTTCTTGTGCCCTGTTGCGCGTATTGTTACCCTGCTGGTCCCCTTCTTCTCCACCGTGTGGTTCACCGGAATGTTGAATGTGACCAGCATCTTGTCCATGTTGGAGATGTCGTTGGGCTGGATGCGTTTGTCGGCAATATATTGACTGCAGTACAAGAGGTAGCCTGCCAGAAGTTGCTTTGCTATGGTCGTCTTTACCCTGATAGATGGACGGTGCCATTTCATAAAATGAAAACATCAAGACTGAGCTCCTTGAAAATGTTTGCTTTTCATATTTTTGCAACCATTATTGCCCTCTGTGGAATAGTGAGTGTCGAAACGCTTCTCCTGGCACCTACTGGGGGCATGCCTTCTGCGTCGTCTTTCACGCAACTCCCTTTACCTTTTAACGTCCGCATGCTGTTGTCAGTAACTTCTGCCTTTCCTCTACATGAGCAGCATGTTGGCCCCCCAGTCAGTCAAGCGGAGCTCTCATGAAAGCCACACAACATTTACAGATTTTGGAACTCGGTCCACTCATAGGGCGCTTATCATTATAAGGAGAAAATGTTAGTTTTAGTTGCGCCTTATGGTCCTGAAAATACAGTTGTTAGTCTCCCTACCACTTATAAAATTTACTAAATCTCCTTCAGCTTGCATCAACTGTGCAATAAGTAACTCTAAATCTAACTGAACCCATTTCCCCAAAACAGGTACTCGTAGTGAATCTCAACATACTGAGAATAATCTTTTCGAAAACATCCATCCATTATCTGTACCGCTCATCCTCACTCGGGTCGCGGGGGTGCTGTCTTCGGGCAGTAGGCGGGGTACATCCTGAAATGGTTGCCAGCCAATCTCAGGGCACACAAAGACGAACAATCATCCGCGCTCACAGTCATACTTAGGGGAAATTTAGAGTGTCCAATCAACCTGCCCTGGATGTTTTTGGAATGTGGGAGGAAACCGGAGTAGTCGGAGGAAACCTACGCAGGCACGGGGAGAACATGCAAACGCCACACACGAAGGCCGTAGCCGGAATCAAACCCACGACCTCTGCACTGTGAGGCCATGGTGCTAACCAGTCGACCACCGTGCCGCCTTTTCGAGACATCTGCAAATAAAATCCTTTGTAGAGTTTGATTGGACTGGAAGATGCTCATATTTGGCCCAATTATCGGGCAGGGTATACCACCCTTTAAATGTTATCTAGAATTTGAGCCACCGTGGCAAATACAAATCAAGAAATGACAAAAGTAAAAGTTACATTTCATTTAATAAATGTGTGAGTGACAGTACAGAATGACTTGAAAATCAGTCTTTGGCCATCTGCTTTATCTTGTTATGTAATCGGTGGTTTGACAATCTCCCGTTTCTGTACCACTTAATCCCCAACAACTGGTCTTGTATGGATGTTATTTTAATGCAAAAAAAAATATTTAACCTTAACCATATTTCATTGTTTTCACATCTTGATCTTGGGCACTCGGCAGACGCACGCATGACAAACTCCCACACTCGTCTCTCACCGATTTACACGCGCAGACACACGCCCACACACACGCGCACAGAGCATCAGAGCATTTGGCTCTGAAATCCCGCGTAACACGGAGAGAGCGCATTTATTTCAATCCCCGCCTTTGATTCACAACTGGCATCTGGCTTTTGCGACACAAACATTCGTCCATCCGCTGGCAAGTTGGCTTTTTAGGAAATAAAGTGTCCGTCCGGATCAAACATGAACCAAAGTGCAGGAGCAGCGCAGCACAGTCGGAGATACTCCAGCGATGACAAGGTAGTCAGTAATTCACCTTTTGTCGTGTTTTATGAGCACTTTTGCCATTTATGAATGTCTCTTGGAAAAATGAGCTCGTATTGTGGTTGAAGAAAATAGTAAAAATCAACCTTCTTAATTAACCTTAATTCAACATTGATTTAGCTTGTTTTGTTATATGTGAAGTGACTACAATGTTACGTGATGCAAACCTTTCTTACGTCGCTGACTTTTTAAGCACTTTTTTGACCTATCCACCTGGATATATTTTGGGATGTTCAGCATTCTCAAATGACTGAAGCAAACTTCAAACCAAGGCTCATACATAATATAGAGATGGCTTTAATCTTTATTATTATTTTTTTGTCACACAGATCAACTAGTCACTAGCTTTCCTTGTGCTTGGTGTGTCTCGTCATGTGTGTCCGCCTATGTTTAAGCCCCAGTGTTAATCAATCAGGTCCTTTCAACCCTTTGTGTCTTGTCCAGGCGCTCCTCATTGTTTTGTTAATTTGTATTTAGTTCCCCGTTTACTTTCAGTTCTTGACGGTGCATTGTCCGTGTCAGATGTTCACGTCCACGTCAGTTGTCCTCCTGCTTGTCTCAGCTTTTCCAGTTAAGTTAAATTATTGTGTTTCGTTGCTCCCCGTTGTTTTGTACTTCGATACTTTATTTATTCCAAGTTCCTTGTTTGCTTTTATTTCATCAATTAAATACCATTTAAGTTTCCCTTGCCTCGCTTCCCTGCGTTTGGGTCCTCCTCTTCCTCCACCAACACTTGACACAAACATATGTACATCTATCTTTAGATGAGTAATATAGTAAGGGCTCTAGGGTGCACAGGCACCCTTATTTCATGTGGGGACGAATGGAAAAAAAAATGTTGGTTCTACAACCATCTAATGGAGGCAAAAATGAAGTCTCCTTTTACATTATATGCTACATTTACAAATTTATACACTGTAAAATCTATTAGCTGCCCTCACATGCAAACATGAGTTAACCTTACTAGGTTACAAGGTTATTATCGAATATGAAAACAAAAAAAATAACGAAAACTAAAATAAAAAAAAACATTTTTGTTAATGAAATAAAAACAAGAATGTTATGGGGAAAAAACAACTAAAATGACTGTGTGCTCACAAAACTAACAAAAACGAATGATAATCGTGAAGAAAATATCCTTAGTTTTTCGTCTTAGTAAGCTTTTTGTGATCATTTAAAATGTAAATCATGGCGCTGCCGGATTTACGACAGTTATCCTGCCGTACAGCAACTCGACTTCCTAAATGACGTAACGCGTTGACAATGAGGTCACACGGGTAGACAATAAAAATAAAACAGCATAATGGGGAAAGTTTGGATAAAATGGCTGACCCTCATTTGGGATTATTTTGTTTATCATTGTGTCTTGGACAAAAGCAAATGCATTGTCAGAGACACAGGTATCATGTGTGGCATGCTGCCATCTCTCGCTTTTGCACTCTCTCTTTCTCGCTCTCCTCTCTCATGCACACTTTCAATATGCAAGGACTTAAATTTGATGACTATGTGTAGTCATTCAACAAGCCTGCACACTCCTGTTCAATTGCTAGGTTTTTATAATTAAAAAAAAAAGACAGTGATAATTTCCCCAAAATTTCCACAATTAACTACCACAATAACATTTCCCTAACTCATGGGAAATGTGTTATGGGCTGATGAATCCATGGCTGAACCTTTAGGCCATATTTTGTAAAGTTGTGTCAAGCACAAAGCCCCACAAACACATCACTGCTCCTCACTAATGAACACCATACCTACACAAGGCTGTATACCAAATTATAAGATTGCGTGCACACTGCACACAAAGTCATTAATCTGTTTGTTTTTACTACCCTCTCAAAAAGTTTTCCTTTTTTTTCAATTGAGTTGTATGTTACAGTATGTTGTGTGTTTCATCTGCATTTTGACTTTAGGAGCAGCATTAATGCACTACACTTTTCTTAGACTGCGCATAAATTAAGTGAACTGTTATGTTTTATTAGTTTATGGTCATTCACTGCATTATTGTTAGTAAGTTAATCAAATTTTCAAATGTTATCTTTTTTTTAGTTTTTAATGAACAATACTTGTTACATTCATCTGTTTTCTGTACCGCTTCTCCTCACTAGGGTCGCGGCGGGTGATGGGGCCTATCCCAACTATCTTCGGGCTGTAGGCGGGGGACACCCTGAACAGGTTGACAGCCAATCGCAGGGCACACTTAGACGAACAATCATCCGCACTCACACTCATACCTAGGGGAAATTTAGAGTGTTCAATCGACCTGCCATGGATGTTTTTGGAATGTGGGAGGAAACCGGAGTACCCGGAAGAAACCCACGCAGGCACTGATGAATTTTCACCATTATGGAGTTATAACCACCACAGTAGGAACATTTTTGACCAAGTGCTGCACCTGATTTATATTAAATTGAAAGGCTGTCGATGTTTGTGCATTAATTCACACATGTGAGATCCATTGCCTTCTCAGGTTTTTGCATTCACCGAATGAAGCTACATTGCACTTGATGAAGTGCTTTTTAAAAAATTTTGTTTTTAAGTAATGATAACTAATTCTTTCTATTTGATATCAAGCTTCTGCTTATAATGAGTGCTAGATAGAGTAGGTAGAACCCTAAAAAAGGCTGAATAGTGGCTCACTGACACCCCTGCTATAGAGGATCCACTCCACATTATATCCAGACAAAATTGTGGATCTGGTGAAACTTTACCTTTTAGTTTCTCGTCTAATTTCACATAACACAAATCCAGCTTTTGTAAATGTCTGTGTTTTATAGGCACTCTTGTTAGAGTGTTGCAAGTTGGCTGGTGTTTGGAAGAAGTTATAATTGATCAGGCTGGCTGAAATGTTGTTCATGAGCAGAGCAGAAACAACAGATTTATGTTCCTATGGTAGACAAGTTAGTAAATAAATCATTAAAACTTGAGGCTATGACAAAAGTCTTTCCTTTCCTGGATAGTCTCTATGCCGTTCACTCAATTGAATTATTCATAGAATACAATAATAAAACAGTCTTATATAGGAAAACGGTTAACAATTGATATAAAAACCCAACAGAATATAGACACTCATTTACTGCATTTATCCAAATGACTTTTGAAACATTGAATTAAAACAGTAAGCTGTGCTCAACACTTTAAATAGATTAAATTAAAAGACTTCATTTACTTGAGAGGTCCCCCATTTTTTTTTTTTAAATAAAAGTAGAATGTACACAAGTGATGTGCACTACAGATGTCTATTTAATATAAGGTATGAATTTTCCTTGAGGTAGAGATTTGGACCCTACCGTCCAGTCACTGTAATTGATTTTGTATCCTCTTTCATGGTCACTGGTCAGTGTGACAAATGCCCAAATTGTACCGCCCGCGTCACCTGGACAATTCATATAGAAGTCCAGTCGCGGAACACCACTCGAATTCAGATCAAGTGCCAATCCTCACAATCGTGCTCTACCAGGTCTCAGTCTCATTGAATAAGAGAGTCCCCAGTGGCAGCGCTATCCATTACTGCTGTTTGGTGTGGAGACGCAAACAGTCAGAACCCGACCCCAAAAGGCGGAGGGAGGCCACACTCTCATCCAATGGGGTGAAACCCAGTGAGAGGACTGGCACCAGAGACAGACGTGTGGAAGCGAGCTGGAGTGACCCGGAACTTCTTTGCCACACACACATCAGCTTCCCTGCCAAACATGTGACCTTCCATGAGCTCACATCTCACCTGACTCCTTTAGCCTCTACGACAAGTGGTGAGCCCATGGAAAGGGGGACCCATGTTGCCTCTACGGCAGTGCCCAGCCAGGCCCCATGAGTATTAGGGGTGTACTGATTGATCGCCCAGTGCTGATTTACTTAAATTTGGCAGATCGGTGATTTGGCAATCGCTTAAAATTAAACCGATCTGACAACAGCCTGTTACTTACAAGGAAAATCATTTTAAAATACATTACCTAATTACTTTCATTCTTAGGACTGTTACGAACTAATGGTAAACTATTGTAGATTGAACTTCTGGTTTCGGCGCTGCGCGAGTGGCAGCCTGTTTCAGCAGCTCCAGCTCACAGTTGAGCCTTTTTCGTGTGTTTTTACCTTTACCTTGTCTTATTTATTCTACCTTATCGCAGCAATGGACATCCAACTTGCGGTGGTTTTACTGCTGCTGGTGGCTGTTTTTTTTTGTGCGACCATGTCCGGAGACGTAACTCGGAGCAACGGATCTTGTGTACACAAGAGATCAGCTGTTAGCACTCAGTGCTAACCTCGCCGGCTCCTGGAGCAAGACCCGATATCCCCAGCGAGCTAAGGAGGAAGAGACAGGGATGTCGTGCGGGGGCTAAACGCCAGGCAAGGAGGAGATGATACCACCCCGTCTTCCCGTCCGTTATTATGGGGAATGTTAGATCCCTTTCCCAATAAAATGGACGAGCTAACGGCACTAACCCGGCACGAGAGGAGCTTCCGAGAGGCTAGCTTCCTGATGTTCACGGAGACGTGGCTAACAGAGCTAATGCTGGACGCCGTCGTGGAATTGGACGGCTTCCAAATACTACGTGCGGAAAGGACACTAGAGAGCGGTAAGAGGAAAGGAGGAAGGCTGGCCTTTGTTTGTTAATGATAGATGGGCACATCATTATTAAGGAGCAACTTTGCAGTCGGGACATTGAGCTGCTAGCTCTTAGCATGCGTCCTTACTACATCCCGCGAGAGTTCAGTCATGTGATTGCGGTGGACGTACCTCCCTCTGCTAACAGTGAGTCAGCCTGTGACGTACTGACTGCAGCTGTGAGCAGGCTCGAAACACAGCACCCAATTGCCTTGCTCCTCATCTCTGGTGACTTCAATCATCCTTCTCCTTCCTCCTCTCTGCCTTAATTCACACAATATGTCACCTACTGCGCCAGAGACAGTAAAATGTTGGACCTTTTCTATGCCAACACCAAGGAGGCGTACACACCACTGTCCTTCCCCCCGCTGAGCAAAGCTGATCACAACTTGGTGGCTCTCCTGCCTCTGTACAAACCTCTGGTCCGCAGGCAGCCAGCTGTGACACGCACAGTTCAGAGTTGGTCTGGAGAATCCGAGGAGGCCTTAAAGGACTGTTTCAACACAACTGTGTGGGAAGTATTCAGCGTCGGCACTCTCCACCTGCACCAGTGAATATCCAGGAACCGACGTTGAGCGGGTCTCAATTTACAAGTACCTGGGTCTTCATCTGAACAATAATCTGGACTGGAGCAACAACAGACACTCTCTATAGGAAGGGTTAGAGCAGACTCTTCCTACTCAGGAGGCTGAGGTCCTTTGGCGTTCAGGGGACACTCCTCAGGAACTTCCTTGACTCTGTGGTTGCATCAGTCATTTTCTATTGAGTGGTCTCCTGGGCAGGTGGCATCTCGGGCCGGGACAAAAACAGACTGGACAAACTAGTGAGGAGAGCCAGCTCTGTCCTGGGCTGCTCCCTGGACTCTGTGGCCTCAGTGTGGGACAGGAGGATGACGGCGAAACTGTCATCAATGTTGGTCAACCTAGCCCACCCACTCAATGACCCTCTTAGAACACTCCACAGCTCCTTCAGTGATAGACTGTTACATCTTCGCTGTGCGAAGATTTCGCCGCTCCTTCCTGCCGGCTACTGTCAGACTGTTTACCAAGAACATTGGGTCAAGTCTACAAACGGGCGGCCATTAGTGCAATTGTGCAGTTCTAGGATACAATACACACTACTACTGAACCTTCATCCAATGGTGTACTTATATTGACTAATGCTGTATTTGGTTACAATTGCAGTACTTTTATCATTGCAGTATTTTTTTTCCATCATAGCAGTATTTTTATCATTGCAGTATTTTATTTTATCATTGCAGCATTTTTATTTAATTCCCCTCTGTACAATGGGCAGACATTAGGAGTGTTTCCTTACACTTGTATATGTTGTGGGATGTGTGTATATACATGGGAACTTGTGTATATACTGTGCATATTTGCATAGGTTTGCTTTTTCTGAATGTCTGCTGCTGATCTAATATATTAACAATTACATTACGCCGTCGCATCTGTGTGATCTATATCTTTGCTGCTATAACTGCAAATCTCCCCATTGTGGGACAACTAAAGGACATCTTATTCTTATCTTATTTAGAATTGGGGATGCGTGGTAATTTTATTTTTAATCACCCAATCAGTTTAACACTGTTTAATATAAACCTAATAAAACCTCTGAATTGTTATCAGACCTGGATTTCAACTTATAATAGTAATTCACACAAGTAGTAATTTGCAGGACTGAAATATTTGCTCATGTGACCAAAGAAAAATGGGATCACAGCAGTGTTTCCAAACCAGGACTACAAGGGGAACATAACCACATTGCAGGGCTACGAGAAACATTTCATATTTAATTCCCAAGATGATAAGTAAAGATTCTCATAAACCTCATTTCATGAACCCGTCAACAAAATGGTATGTGTATGTGCATGTTTCATAATTGTGCATCTGGAACGCATACACTGCATTTCACCTTTTCCATGCCGTGTTACAGCCTCATCCCAAAATGTAATTATTTTTTCCCTCAAAATTAAAAATTACGTATTTATGAGTATTCACAGCCTTTGCTCAATACTTTGTTGATGCATCTTTAGTGGTTACAGCCCCAAATCTTTTTGGATTTGATGCTACAAGTTAGGGACATCTTACCTTGGGCAATTTCTCCCATTCCTCTTTGCAGCACCTCTCAAGCTCCATCAGGTTGTTTGGGGAATGTCGGCGCACAGTCATATTCATTTTTGCAACAGAGATGTTTGACTGGATTCAAGTCTGGGCTCAGGCTGGGCCACTTCAAGACATTCACAGTGTTCTCCTGAAGCCTCTACTTTGTTGTTTTGGCTATGTTCTTCAGGTTTCTGTCCTGTTGGTAAGTACACCTTCACACTTGTGAATATAGACAGGTGTGTGCCTTTCCAAATCATGTCCAATCAACCGGAATTTACCATAGATGAACTCCACTTACACTGTAGGAACCTCAAGGATGATCAGTGGAAACATGATGTGCCTGAGCTAAATTTTTTAGGTTGATGGCAAAGGCTGTGAATGTGCTGGTGATTTCTTTGTTTTTCATTTTGTATAAACTTGCAAAAATGTCATTCTGGGGTTTTGTGTGTATAAGTTTGACGAAAAATGAATTTATTTTATTTTGAAATGAGGCTGAAACATAAAATGTGCTAAAAGTGAAGCTCTGTGAATACTTTGCGAATGCACTGTATATAACAATTGCAGGTTTATTATTCATTTGGATGTATTTATTTTCAAGGTTCTTTTTTTATTTAATTTGAGGTACATTGAAGATGATTTCTGATAATTCAATGTTAAAATAAAGGAGATGATATAAAATTTTTGTGTAATGTCAGGACATCTCACTGAGGGGCAAACAGAGTGTTGGCTAAGGCAGCAAAATGCACATTCATGTCACAATTTTTCAGTTTTTGTTCAAGGTTGCAAATGTTTTCAAAATGTAGTTTTTGTTTTTTTTTTCCTGACAAGAAAAGTGAAGGCGAATATCTGGCAACCAATCGATGAACATTTGCGACCTTGAATGAATCCTGATGAGAACACCACATTTGCTACCTTCGCAAAGTCTCATGTTTGTCAAATGTCAAATGTTTGTCGCGGGCAGTGAGTTAGGGGCTTTGCATTCTACTTTTGGAGAATCAACCCCTATGTCAGGTCAATTATACGGTTTGGACTGAATTGTCGAGCTTAACAGCTGCATCTTGCATTTGTATGTCTTCCATGCCAAAGACAAGGAATAAATACCTCATGTCCTTCCGGGTGTTTCATTTCAGCGTCATAGGTGTGTGGTTACTTTCCTGTGCTAGTCTTTGAGACCGCCAGGGAGCGCATTGGTCAGTTTGTCTGTGTCTTTTGCTGTGAGTGTCCGTGACCCGGCTTCTCCTTGCGGGTGGCATGGCTCAGTGTTCGAGTGATCGCCTCCCAACTCAGAGGTTAGGGATCCCTGGCCTGTGTGACTATGTTGAAGTGTTCTTGAGCAAGACACTCAAACCTCAGTTGCTCCTCATGCGGTGTCATCAATAGGTAGATGTGGTCACAGTGTGAAGCGCTTTGAGTCCAAAGGTAGAAAAGTGACAGCCCAATTTCCTGCAGGGGGGCGTGGTTTCCCCTGGCCAGTCCGGGCTGCGTTGCCACAGACTCTCCTGATCTTGGTGGTTGAGGTGAAACCAAACAGATTAACCATGTACTTAGACTGAAGTTGGAGTTACTAAAATGACCTCAAAAGGACCTTCACATTGTTCTTGGTTCCATCTTCTCTAAAGCATGATCAGTCAACTAATCAAGTGAGGACTGCAGGAGTAGGTTGCATCATAACCGCACGTGCAAATTCAGATTTCTTTGGAGGATATGGAAGGAGTAGTTAGAATGGTCAGGATTATCTAACACAGGTGCATTCTGAAGGTAATGTTTGAGTGTCACAAAACTTTCACAGCAGTAGAACTATCAGTCTGCCTGGCTGTGTGAATCCTGTCACACAATGAGGTAGCTTTTATTGCATAATCACAGATCCAGATGCTGCTATTTGGAGTGAGCTGAAGTGACGCTGTAGATTGGAAGCTTTGAAATGCGCTAAAGCTGCATGACATATAAGACAGACTGGCTTGCCATTACGTTCAACAAAAAAATATAAACTCGCTCACTCTGGGAGTCACTGATGGTGTAGTGCAGAGGTATTCAATTAAAAGTCAGAGGTCCACGACTAAAATTTCTTCCAATTAAAAGGTCCGAACCAAAGTCCAACTTCCCATAATGTCTAGGCTATGTTCACATTTTTATATAATTTCAATATTTAGTCATTTTCAACCAAGCACACTTATATACAAAATATTTAGCAATGTTCCCATTAAACACCTTTGCCAGTCAAACTGTTAAGAACGGCGGTTGGAGGGAGAGAAGGGAAGAACCCAAAATGCAGGGAAGCCAGGCGAGGGTAACTAAAAGGGAATTTAATTAATGAAGGGATAGGGCAAACAAGATACTGGGAGAAACAAACGTAACAAAGTGCAAAATAACGAAGCCAAACAAGACGCGACTAGACAGAACAAAACATGACTTGGGAAACAGGGACTGGAGCAAGCGACAATGACACAGATTAATGAGCGCTGGGCGTGACCGAGAGACAAAGAGCAGCCGCGACATCAAAAGGTTAATGCACCGACGCTGAGCAGTCAGCGCCGGGCGTTTAAGTAGGCTAATGTAAATGAGTCAACGAGCATCAGGTGTGTGGCTGGTGAGCGTGTCTCTCGCGCCGCGAGGTGATCAAGGAGTCACGAGTAACAGGTGCGTGGCTGGTGGGCGCGTCTCTCTAGCCAACACGACACGCGCTGGAAGGGAACGCCCCCACGCCCGTTGAGAAAACGTAAACAAAAACAAGACCTGACGGAACGGACCATGACACAAACAAATATAAGGCGTTTATTTCACGTTCAAGAAAATGTGGCTCCAGTAACTTAAGGGTGCCACTTCCAGAAAAAACAGTAAAATATCTCCTGCAGAAATAAATTAAGTGCTAAGCATTGAGTTAACACCTTTTACCTTTTTTTTCTTAAATCAAAGAGTTATCAGCCTAAAAAAAAACGGAAAGCCCAACTATAAAAAAAAAAAACCAGGTCAACATGTTCAGTGCACAATCAATAAAAATGGCTGTCCTCATGAAAAACTAAGTCAAAATGAGCTTTGACACCACCTTTTCTTTTGAATATTTTTTTAACTTCTCTTAATGAGAAAAATGAGTTTGTGACTGCCCTGCCAGTGACTTAAATCTGGTCAGGGCCATTGGGATTTGGTAGATATTTCACACATCTGCGCTTTGTGTTTTCCTTTAAATAATGTTTGTGCAACCACATTTAAGCACTCCTTCACAACTTCCCCCGTCACTTGAACGTTTTTTTATGTTTCCCCAAACTCCATGATACTTTTAGTGAACATTCGTTTACGTGCCGCTGGGCTGTAAACGAAAATGTAAAAATCTCTTATACTGCACTCAAAGTTCGATGTTTTTGCCTGCGCTCACCTCAAACTTCAGCGGATAACGTTGCACAAAAGGGCGGTGCTTTGTTTCGTAGTGGCACTTCGCAATGTTGCGACGGTTTCGGAGCATATGATGCACACCGGTTTTGAATCGACTGCAGCCATAACGAAACTAAATTTCTCCGTCCATTCATTCAAAACAACACGCATTGACCTTGCTAACTTTTTAGCAAGGCATACTGTCAGCAGCACTCTCTTCCGGTCTGCTGTGCAATTGGCAGTGGATTGTAAACAAAAGATATGATTGGCTCAAATCAGTGACGCCTTTTCCGTATTAACTAAAATTGCTGCGTCAACGTTTGCGAATGCGCCCCGAAAAAAATTCATCATAGATTGGTCATGGGTCTGGTCCGAACCATCTGTTGGTGATGCCTGGTGTAGTGGTACACTCGCCTGAGTTGTGTGCGGGCAGCGTCGGTTCAGTTCCCACTCAGTGACGGTGTCTATATCTACCCTGTGACTGGCTGGCGACCAGTTCAGGGTGTAGTGCGCTTTTTGCCCGTATTCAGCTGGGATAGGCTCCAGCACCCTCCCGCGACCCTGTAGAGGATAAGCGGTGTGGATGACATGACTCTCTCACTCTGTCAAAAACGTCCTGCGTTCTTCTTCACATTTTCATTTAACTGTGCATTTTTTCCCTGCCAGTTTGATAGCTTCTTTCCATTGCCAATCCAGCTTTGCTTGGCAACCTGTCCGGAGGGAAGCTTTGCCAGACCCGCACATCAACAGCAAAATATACCACATTTTGAAAAGGTCTCGCCCCACCTTATCTCTCTGAGCTCCTCCACCCTTATGCACCTGCCCGCCTCAGGCACTATTCGTGGTATCAGTGACTAAGCGAAGGCTCAGAGGGGAATGAACCTTTTCCATTGCTGGTCCCTCTCTTTGGAATCATCTCCTGCTAGACATTAGGCAAGCCCCTTCGCTTCCCATCTATAAAACTCATCTTAAAACTAAAGATTTTGACTCAGCATGAGACTTGCGTCTTTCTTACTGTTTTTGTGCTTTTCGTCTTCACTATTAATTTGTTCTTTTCCTCCATGTACCGCACTTTGCATACAGTGGTGATCGTCTTAAATTGGTTTTTAAACGGAGTTGAGTTGAGTAGAAAATTTGTTATTTTATACTCTGGTTTTATATTGTTCCCATAGTGCCTATACACTTTACTTCACTGCTGACTATGTTTTGTTTTTGCATCGGTCACTGACATTTGTCTTATGTTCGTTAAATCTCATTGTGTACACCTAATTAATATTTTTAGAATTAGAATTAGAAATCCCTTTATTGTCATTGTACTCAAGTGTGCAACGAGATTAGAGGGCTCCCCTCTCCAGTGCAATACAACAATAATACAGACAAATATATAAATTAGATAAATAAATAAGAGAGTGCAATGGAATTTAGTACTGAATAGTGTATATAAAAACACATCACAATGCTGTTCTGCAAGGTACGGGTGTTCTCGTGTGTGTGTGAGAGTTCAGAATGGAGATGGCTCTCGGAAAGAAACTGTTTCTCAGTCTATTGGTCCTCGATTTGATGCATCTGTAGCGCCTGCCAGAGGGCATCAGGTCGAACAGGTGTGAGTTTGGGTGGGTATTGTCTTTGACGATGTTGAGAGCCCTTCTGAGGCACCGGGCGGTGTAGATGTCCGATAGTGAGGGGAGAGGGCAGCCAATAATCCTTTGCGCTGTTTTGACTGTCCTCTGGAGCCTCACTCTGTCCGCCTCAGTGCAGCCGCTGTACCAGGTGGAGACACAGTACGTCAGCAGGCTTTCGATGGACGAGTGGTAGAAGGCTAGCAGCAGCTTCCTGTCCAGGTTGAATTTCCTGAGGACTCTCAGAAAGTGCAGACGCTGGCGGACCTTCTTTACCACTGCTGTGTGTGTTGTTTAACTCTACTCCTAATGTTTTGCCCGATTGGCAGATACAATCCTCGGTGCACCTGCTTTTTTATGTCCAAACCTTCACTAAATAAGGCCAAAAATGACTTGTGTTGAATGTTTACAAACCAAAATATTTTACAACACAGTATAAAGTAATATTTTGTGATTTCGTCACATTTTTAAGGCATGCTTAATAGCGTTCATGTTCTCTATTCTGTATAACTTGACTTCAAAGAATGATTACAACACATATGCCTGCATGATTTTTTAATTAAAATTTTAGCCGTTGTTTAATTGTCTTCTCTGAACAATTGAACTCAGCACGACACTGTTGTTGCTTTCAGCCTTGAAGGATTTGTTCAAAAAATTAAAAGTAAGCATAAGCCTAAGTGTTGACGCCTGAATTGAAAGGGAGAGAAAATAGATCTCAGCCACTCTCCAACATGACATTTTAGCATTTATTTTGGTCGGTCTCTTGGGAATGCCAAACATGCTTTTAATGCTAAAAGAGTTTTTGGGACAGAATTAATAATTTAGTCTGAAAATGAAAATAGTGGGAAACACTATTTGAACAAGTTCTTCATTTTCGTCATAGATTGAAAACATTTGGTTTTTTTTCATTTCAGCTTTTATTAGTCACTGACTTCAGGAAGGGTTTAGACCTTCTCTTTGTATGACAGGTGTGAAACTGTAACAAATACATAACAAAAAATGAATAAAATGCACAAGTCTAACTGTTAGGGGTATTTCCCAGCGACCACTGGGAAATACTAGTGGACTCTATAATCGCAGACACAGCAAGATATGATTTTACAAAGGTATTTATTATTATTAATAGGGAATACAATTCAATCATTAACTATAGCGCGCCGGCAACTAGCAAACGAAAAGCGGACAAACTCACACCAGGAAAGAAAACTGACGGCGAACAAAAGGCGCTTGCAAAAGGCAAGGAACAAAGAACATAAATTGCTTACCGCAGAAGGGCAAGGGATAACCCATGAAGCGAACGTGAACAGTAGTGATGGGTCCAGCGACACCGAGGCGTCGATGCGCGCGCCGAGCTTCCAGGGCAAACCCCGTGTCGGTGCGCGTACTGCTTTGAGAAAGTCACGTGACCACTACCAGAATCATGTCGACACAGCGGTCGCGCGCCAAACTGTGTTCATAAGGAAGCGCATCTATCAACAGGATGGACGCTCAAAACAAGCATCGAGTTATTGGCACGTTACTTTGCATTGAATATCCGCAAAATGGAAGACGTCACTGTTGATGCGCACTCAGAGGTGCAGCGCTATACGTCAGCAGGACACGTTGCACGTACGGAAGACCCGCTCTTATACTGGAAGTCCATGGAGGCAACGTTCCCTCACCCATTTATATTAGCCACACAGGCGTTGTGCACACCGGCCTCTTCAGTGCCTTGTGAGAGGATTTTCTCAAAGGCGGGGGAAATTGCCTCAAAAAAAGAAATAGACTGAATAACAAAACGCTGGAGAAACTAATTTCTTTTGAATAAAAATCTTTAATTACAATGAGTCCATTGTCATTCACAACACTTTTACTTGGGCATTCAGACAGATGTTCTCTTAATTTATCAACTGCGTCTCGAATATCAAAGATTTTTTTTTATGAAATTGCGTGTATGTAAAAATAATGTGAAAGCAAATGCCTAATCAGAATCAGAAATCCCTTTGTCATTGTACTCAAGTGTGCAACGAGATTAGAGAGCTCCCCTCTCCAGTGCAATACAACAATAATTCAGTTAAATATATAAATTAGATAAGAGAATAATTAGTGCGATGGAAAGTAATACGAAATAGGATATATAAAAACACATCACGTCGCTAATCAATGGAATTGGATAAAATTAGTTTGACAGATCAGTGTCAGATGACCCTGTCAAATATTTCCTGCAAGTCCACCAGGTGTCAGTATTCAGCAACACAGTGTCAACACAGTGTCACTGTGTCGAAACGATACAGGATGCCTCATCTACCCATCACTAGTGAACAGAAATGAGAAGAGCCTTAGCTTGACAAAAACGAGAGAACACAAAAGCGTCTATTGCAAGTGCAGAGCGAGGAGACAATAGAAATTCGTAGCTTGGGATCATGAGCGTGAGCGATGCGGGAGAATACTCAGCGTCGTTGGCTTATGTAGTGTGGTAATCAGAGCGTTGACGAGAGTCAGGTGCGCGGCCGGTGGGCGCGTCTCTCCAGCCATGACGTCGTGAACCAGGAAGCGAGTGCTGGAGGAAACGCCCACTCGGCTGGGAAAACACAACATAAACAAAGGCATGACAGAACGGATCATGACACTAACATTCGCAAAATAAAATGGCGGCACACTCGGCAATGCAAATAGTTTCCGTCCTAATTTGCGATTTATAAACTCTAATAATTATCGTCAATCAATCGTTAAATATTGGGAAAAACACTTACAGGGAATGCCGTTTTATGGACTTAAGCGTCAGACACAACTTAACTACTACTAGCTTCATGTACGATAGTACATGGTGTCAGCACGAAGCGCTTGTTCGCGAGCTGACTTTTTTCACTCTCTTAAAGAGACAGCGCACCACTAAACTGAGGTTTAAAGGGGAACTGTACCAAACAGTCTCTCAACTGTAAACAACTGAACAAATAATAATGGACAAAACACACACAATGTGGTGAAATAAAAATCATGTGGGACAAAAAAACGAAAAATGAGTTGGCTGGGAGAACTGTGAGCGAGAAAGGCATGACGTATCAGATAAGATTTATCGACTTGTTGAGAGCTATTGGACTGTCAACCATGATAGCATTTATCAGCCAACACAACCAACGTTCACCAGATTGACTTGCGATCTTCAAACTTTTTTTTTTCCGGAGGAGGAGGGCAGGCCCTGCTCCTGTCCGCTCATAGCGACCCTGTTGAAGCCACCCCACGAACAAACATGCGCAAAACTAGAATCAGATCTTGATATTTCATGTTTGGTCTGAACGTAGCATGAGAGTTGGATAAAGCCCAGTTTACTGTGCAATAATTTACACATACTGACAATCCACTATCTAATGGCTAGATTTTCCTTTGTTACTTTTCCATGTTTGTATGTCTTAGTTTTGCACTTAAATGCAGTGTGATTTTTATTTCTATGCACATGGCTGTTGAGTTCAAATAAATGACAAATGTTCTAAATTATTATTTGTATTCTTCGTTCAACTATTATAAACATCTTCTACAATATTAACTAACATAAGAGAAAAATATAATTACTTTGCTGGGTAACTTACTACTTTTACAAGGCAGTATCTGAGTTACTAACTCAATTAGATTTTGGATGACGTAAAATGTAACTACAACTAAAGACTTTCTTATAGTACTAACATGCTCATCACTGGCGGTTATTTTGTTGTTTGCGTCAAACCCTTTATTGTTGGGTGAGTATCGTAGATCTTTGATACAGAAATGTATTCAAATATATTAAGAGCATGTTTGCATGTATTTTGTCCAAATGTAAGTAGAATTTTTGTCATACATCCGGTTGGGAAGGGTGTGGTCCTTTATGGCCCCCCACCCCCAGTTGCACTGGTGAAAAACTGTGGCCCCTTCCAGCATTGAAGTTGGTCATACCTGATCTAATAAATTTTCTAGTAATTATAGATCATTGTATGCTTTGATCCAGATCCGAGAAGTGTATAAACTAAGGGGGGATTTGTACCGATGGCACAAATATAATGCTAACTGAAAGCAGACTGAAGGTAAAACATGTTTCACTAGTAGGTATTATACATTGTCATCGCTCCTTTGTGTTTTGCTTTCCTTTATTTTCCTAAGCTTCTGTGTTCATCATTGCCATTGCCATACATATTTCTGTCGTCCTTCATTACTCTTCCATTTTAAATGCATTTAATCTGTTGCTGTGTCTTTGTGTTGTTAGTTGCTTTCACTTTGTCAGTACTAAACAATAACCATCCTTGGCGCCATCAAACATCCAGTGTGATGTCAGTAGGCATTCAGGTTCTATGGCAGACACGTCTGAGGTTGAGGTGGGGAAAAAGGTGCCACAGAAGCAGCTATTTAATGTTTCTCAGTGCAACCTCATTATGATAATGACCGTAGAATTGCTTTGAAGATCAAAACGCTCTTATGGAAAAATCCACTGAGGATTGCTTTGCAATCTGTGAACACGATCATATAATGTATGCATAGTATCACTCCTTCACCAGCTAACTTAGTTTAGAAAAATGCTGAACACCAAGTTATATATGTTTTATACCTAAACATGGTGCATGGCAGCTCACTGAATTTTAAAAGTTTGATCATCTGGACTCTTATAGATCACATATATCCCGTAGCTATGGATGTAATCACATGGCTACAGTTAGGGGAAGAATTGGTGGGCAAGTTCTAGGTCACATGCCCACTGTTCTCAAATATTAATAATGTAACCACGATTAAAGCACCCTCAAGGACCCTTCTGAGAGTGTAGAGCTGGTCCACTGTTCCACGGCCCGGACGAAAACCACACTGCTCCTCCTGAATCAGAGATTCAACCCCCTGACAGACCCTCCTCTCCAGTGTCCCTGAGTAGAACTTACCAGGGAGGCTGAGGAGTATGATTCTTCTATAATTGGAACAGACCCTCCGGTCCCCCTTCTTAAAAAGGGGGACCACCATCCCGGTCTCGCAATCCAGAGGCACTGTCCCCTATGTCCACGCAATGTTGTAGTGGCATGTCAACCAGCCCCAAAACTTCCAGAGCTTTTACGAACTCTGGGTTGATCTCATCCAGCTTTGTCACTGAGGAGCATGTTAACCACCTCTGTTATTTCAACCCCAGAGATAGGCAAGTCCACCTCCGATTCCTCAGGCTCTGCTCCCTCACTGAAAGGCGCATTGTTGGAATTGAGGAGGTCTTTGAAGTATTCTCCCCATCGACTCACATCCCGAGTCGAGGTCAGCAGCACCCCATCTCCACTATAAACAATGTTAATGGTGCACTGCTTCTCTCTCCTGAGATGCTGGATGGTGGACCAGAATTTCCTTAAAGCCGTCCCGAAATCATTTTCCATGGCCTCACCAAACTCCTCTCACGTCTGAGTTTTTGCCTCAGCAACCGCCAAAGATGCATTCTGCTTGGTCAGCCAGTACCGGTCAGCTGCCTCCGGAGTCCTACAGGCCAATAAGACCCAACCTGATCGCATCCCTTACCACTGGAGTCCACCAGTGGGTTTGAGGATTGTCGCCACGACAGGCACCAAACACCTTACGGCCACAGCTCCGATTGGCTGCCTCGACGATGGCACGAAAATATGGTCCACTTTGACTCAATGACTCTGCCTCCACCAGGACATGGGCAAAGTTCTGCCGGAGGTGGGAGTCAAAACTTTTTCTGACATGGGATTCTGCCAGATGTTCTCAGCAAACCCTCACAATACGTTTGGGTCTTCTAGGTTGGACCAACATCCTTAACCACCATCAGAGCCAAGACACCACTACGTGGTGATCAGTTGACAGCTCCAAAACATGCGGCCACAAATCTGATGATGCGACTACAAAGTCGATCACCGAACTGTGGCCTAGGGTGTCCTGGTGCCAAGTGCATATATGGACGCCATTATGTTTTGAACATGGTGTTCATTATGGACAATCCATGATGAGCACAGACGTCTAGTAACAGAACACTGCTCGGGTTCAGATGGGTGGGGGGGTTCCTCCCAATTATGCCCTTCTAGGTCTCACTGTCATGACCCACGTGCGCATTGAAGTCTCCCAGCAGAACGAAGGACTCTCCAAGGGGAGCGCTCTTCTGCACACCCTCCAAGGACTCCAAAAAGGGTTGGTACTCTTAGCTGCTGTTTGATGCATAAGCACAAACAACAGTCAGGACCTGTCCCCCCACCCTAATTTGGAGGGACGCTACTCTCGTCCACCAGGGTGAGCCCCAATGTACAGGCGCCAAGCCGTGGGGGCAATACCTATGTCCACACCTGCTCGGTGCTATGTCTAGTCAGAACTTTTCTCCCTCACACACCAGCTCGGGCTTTTCCAAAGAGCTAGTTTCTGTAGCATGGGATCAGAGCGCCAAGGTGCCTGCCTCTTTCCGCTGCCCGACTCACATGGCACCCAACCCCTTTGACTCCTCCCACAGGTGGTGAGCCCATGAGAAGGGGGACCCACGTTGCCCTTTCGAGCTGAGCCTGGCCGAGCCCCATGGGTGCAGGCCCTTCCACCAGGCGCTAGCCAACGAGCCCTACTTCCAGGCCTGGCTCCAGAGGGGGGAGACAGTGATCCGAGTCCAGGCAAGGGAAAACAAGGTCCATATATTGTCGTCATCATAAGGGTCTTGTGAGTCGTGCTTTGTCTAGACCTTCACCTAGGACCTGTTTGCCTTTGGTGACCCTACCAGGGGCGAAAAGCCCCGGACAGCTTAGTTCCTAGGATCATTGGGACCCACAAACCCCTCCAACATGGTAAGGTGACGTCTCATGGAGGGAGTGCTAAGCCGTGAAATAATTTATTAAAGTGAGTGGCAAAATCTTGAAATCGCATTTCAAATTGACCGGGAGTCAATGCAAGTTGGCTTGTATCGGAGTAATATGATCATTCTTTTTCATCCTTGTCAAGAGTCAAGCTGCAGTATTTTGTACAAACTGAAGACTTTTAATACTAGACGAATATGCAGCAATAATCGAGGCCAGAATTAACAAACACATGACTTACCATGCCTCAACTACCACTGAGATGTTTTGCAGTGTCACTTTGAGTAACAGTAAATTTATCAAGACTCAGAATGATGCTCTCAAATATGTCCCAAAGTCGAGCTGGGCCTTTGATAAACATCTCAGATTTATCAATGTTAAGAAGCAAAAGACTGAAAGACATCCATTGTTTAATTTCATCCTGGCATATCTCTAAAGGACAGCAATTGCGTGCGTTTTGCCATTTTGAAAGGCATAGAAATGAATACCATTGGCATAACAGTGTTAGTAATCTTGTATTTGCGCAGAATATCGCCAACCGAAAGCATGGCGATGCGCACCAATAGAGGGCACTGTTGGAATTTATCTTTATATCAATGTTAGAATTTAACTTTAACCCAATGTAAACTCAAATAAGTAATCTGACTCCAATTTGCGACCTTACCCAACTCCCACACATCCAACAATATGCGCGCTCGTTCTGCAATAGAAAGGTATCAGGAAGCCGGCATTTTCACGCACGAATGGATTTATTCCCAATACACAGATTTCTACATGGCACCTGGATCTCGAATCCCTCTCAATACAAGTCTACACCTCTCTTGCCACCAGCGAATGTGTTCTACCCCCGAGTTGCCCAGTACTGATTCATACTATACAACATGCAAAATGGCACAGACAAAGGCATCCTGGCATGATTCTATTGGCTATGTGTATTGCAGTTAACTTTAGCTCGCTCTCATTGGTCTTTCTCCTCCCGCCGAATCCCGTGGCTCCTACTGCGTGCGATCCCCCGATGGCCGCTCCTTCCCGGAGTCATCTCGTCTCGCTCAGCGCCTTCTGCTTCTAAAACATTCCATTCTTGCACAACCCCAGCAACCAGTTTCGCGCCACCAGTCACACTCTCAGCATTTTACAATATCACATTTTCATACATTGGATGCACCAACATCAAATGAACTATGTTAAGCTCAAACTCTTATATTCCTTTAATAGTCAAAAGTATGAAATCCTTTAAGTGTAACTGAAGTTTAGACCATGCTAATGACCAGACATTCAGGAGAGGAATGCAGGAAGATTAGATCACAGCTGCACCACAGGAGGTGTGAACGAGACCCCTCTGAAACAATGGACTTCCATGCCAGGATCACAAAAGTGGCTCCGAGCAGTCCAACCTTTGTTCAGTTTTAAATTGACTGCCATTTACATTATCCTTTAATCCCTCTCATGACCTCAGACATCTGAGGTCATCACTTGAACACCTTATTTCATTGCTGCACACGAGCTCGACATCACTTGCCATAAAACTAAAACACATCAAACAATTAGTAAAAGAATAAGAATCAGTAGAAAATTTCCTTCCCTCCTTATGGCCTCAGGTCCCCGAGGCCATCTTTCCATACTCACATCCTGGACTCCCGGAGGGCCACGGCTACCTCCGCCTCCTGGGGGTCCTTTTGAGGGATCATCATGTACTGACCACCCGGAGGGAGTGGCCCCAACGTGCGTTCTATTGTCTTAACAGTTAATGATCTGATACATGGAATACAGCAACATCCGCATAACACCATAATAGCGGCAAACACAGCGATAGAAATCAGTACTGATGCAATCAGGCTTTTATATTTACCAAAGATGTTGAACCAGTCAGAATACCAACTGGTGTCCACACCTGAGTGCTCCTTCATTTTGTTACTTAGCGTGCGCAGACCCTCCAATGCCTTGGTAAGGCGACCGTCAGGAGATGTATTGTTGGGAATCAGAGTACAACACTGATCCCCAAAAATACCACACACCCCTCCTCTTTCGGCTAACAACATATCTAAGCTTATTCTGTTCTGGAATGCCATAAGAGACGTGGCAGCCAATTGCTCATGCACTGCCTGGAGTGCTGAGGTGGTAAAATTCGCCAATCGTTGGACATTATAGTGGACATAATTAATCCGGTCCACATTTTTGTTTACTATAATGAACAGGAAAAGACTCTCCCATCCTGCTGCAATTTGATCCACCAATTTATACTCGTCAGGGATCCCTCTTGGAACTCCAATTGCATCTATATACGTGGGATCTCCTGCATTCAACCATTCTTGCATGTCCCTTCTCTTCCTGTTAAGGAAGGGGATTCTTCCCCATTGTCCAACACCTTCCCACTCCATTTTGGCCAGATCTAAGGCTGTCACACTAACTGGCATGATCAGCGTTACCAGGGCGCACTTACCTGAGGCATTGGTGGGAAGCCTATCGTACAGCACTTTCTCTCCACACCACAGCCAAACATCATCACGAGCGAGAGGGATTCCTACTGGCAAAGACACATTTTCATTACACCATGACTCCTGGAGATTTCCAATTCCAGGACCAGTCCCATTTAACTTTTAGGCAGGTGAACTTTTGTTTTGCAACTTGGGTGTCAAAAATAGGCTCTTTCTTTTTTATTCCCACATCATTCCATGGGTGTGTCCAATTAAAATTGTCACCCAAGTGTTCACCTGTGTCGGTTGTTTACATTTCAGATTTAGCAGTAGTTGTTGTGTCTGTGTCAGCGTCTTACCATCATCTCGCTCTGCTCCATACCATACCATTCCATTACATGCTCCTTTCGCTCCATCACTTCTGTCATCCCGCATCCTATGTTCAAACGCAAACATCGTCCACACAAAGCACACGCCAGCAGGTAAAATAGTCAATAAGTTAAACATTTGCATCGTCATCGTCTTTGTTCAGACTCGAAAGTCTCTGACTTTGATCCAATTCATGCCATCTACACATTCCCTCTCTTGACCTGCCCGTCCGGGCGGTCAACCTCTAAGCTCAACCATGGCGGGCACAAATACTGGGGCCGGGCGCAACTGTGAGCTATGGCACCACTTTTGTCCTGTAGTTCCCAATTGGATGGCGTGTCAGGTTCTAGCCAGAACTCTAAACTGTCCTTATCAGCGAGAATGAGTCCACCTCCGGGAAAGCACCCGGAGGTTGATGTACGGAGCGATGTCCGACTCCAGTGATGCTGAGTTCACTGAGTTCAAATATCTAACTGTGTTCCGAGATCACAAATTAAGCCTCGAGCTAACGCTCCAATTTTGACTGTTAATTGACAAATTTTAAAGCAACACAAATGAAATAGTAACCATTTATGCTTAAAATAAAAAATCCCAAAACTATAATAACGCAGACACCGAATTAAACCACTATTTTTTATTCTCTTTTTTTTTTTTTTTTTTTTTTTTTTTTTACGGGAAGAAAAGGTGCTCTACAAGACATAGACAGCTCCAAGACCGCTGCAGTCTTCACCTCCTATTGTCTCATGATTGGCCCAATCCACCTACAGGCTGTGCCCACACTGATTCTGTCAACTGGGGGAGGGGTAGAGACAGTAAAAACATCGCGGAGCTGTGGAGCCGAGCCCCAACTCAGTCGGGCCCTGGGTCCACAACACCTCTAGCAGAGACACACACAGAACTACCATTTCCGAGCGACCCTTCCCTGGAAATTTTGAAATTTAGTAATGTTCCCAAAACCAAAGAATTTGTAGTCGGTGCTGATATATGATCTCCCGATTGTGCAACAACTATGGGGTCTAGACCTCTAGTATGATGACGCTCATCAATATTCAATGCGATTTGTGGCTCGGCGAAAGTAAACAATTCATACCATTTCCGCTGCTCAGGGACAAGGCACGCGTGCGAGGCAACGCCAGTAGACATAACAAATATATAATTCTAACGCAAGATGCACTCATGACTAAATTTGGATGAGTGCATTTTTGATAAACCAAATCATGTTTGTGATCACATGTACAATGTGATATGTCAATTGGTGAATTGAAAGGGTGGCGGTTGCTAAACCACTCAGACCAGAGCAAGAACAGGGCATACCCACTGCGGGAGGATGGGAACCAGGTTTCAGAGCTACCCTCAAATGTTTCAGTTCAGTTTAGCCACTGGGAAGGAAGAGAGCACGACATATGCTCCCTCCGACGGATGTGCAGAGTCAAGTTCAGTCCCATCCGGGAATGCCACTCGAATTCCAGTGTTCGTTCAGTCAATGGCAGTGACTCAGGCAATCTTGAGAGTCCACATGGCTCAGTGGGGGTTGCGGAAGGAGCTCATAGCTCGCCCCAATATCCAGCACCATCGAAAACTTGTCCATCCACCGTCCCCGGAATGCTAGGACCTGCTAGTCCTCGAATGCTGAAGCTCCGCTGCCCCCTGTCATGGAATGGGGTACGAGCGGGTTTGTGTCAAGTGCGTTGGGAGTGGGTAACGGTGGCGCCCCCTGCGCTGGTGGAGCTCTTTGTGACAGATATGGCACCGGAGGATGGCACATTCCAGAAAGTGGCTCGGCATGGACAGCTCATCACCCAGTGACCCCACACCCCGCAGCAAGTGCACACCCCACTCACAACCCCCGTCTGTAACCACCCGTACCTCTGTTACTGCAATCCCAACCTCGTTGACTGGCCTGCTATGGACAGCAGCCAGTCTGCTGTGGCGCTGCGTCACCCGAACCTTGCCCAGAAGCAGCAGAAGTGGAAGGAGCAGCTGCCTCCTTTTTTCTTATCTCTCTTGGCCTTCTAAACCTGCAAGTACAACAATTTTAGTCACGCTCCTTAATCCAATCCCATATATTCCTTTTCTGATGTCGTGCAAAATTAGGTACAAAATGTGTTCTACTTAGGCCGATTAGCATTATTTCATTCATGGACTATTTCGCCTGATGTCTGCCACTGGAAGGTGCACGCCCTTGTGGACGGCCAACTGGAACAGCTGTGTAATGTCGACATTATTGGATGGGTCACTGCCGGAAGTCTCACTCCATTCATGTCTCGCCCTGGCCACATAGACCAGGCCTGTCTCCCTTTTCCCCACCTGAAAGACACAGCAACATCGACCCCAACGGGCCAGAAATATCTGATGCACGGCACAGCCAATCTCACCTGAGGTGTCCCCATTTAGCTGGTGACCATCATGCTGGTCAGCAGATCTGGCCTCGGCCTCAAGTGAGGATAGTTCCTCTGAAATAAATTTTGTCCCGCCTGTAACTCTGTATAAACCTCTTAGTCTGGTGTCTCCTTTGTAGGAGATTTCAACCAACGTGACCTCTTTACAACATGTCGAATAAACCAATGTTGACCTTTCTGCTATCTTTACAGCTGTGAGAGCTGTTACTAACGCCTCCTTCCCCCTTGGATAATTACGAATGTCTCATCTTCAAACTTCTTACAAGCACCCAGTATCCTGGCTTTACTAGATTACTGCCCCTGCTGGGAGACAGAAAGATCCTTGTCACTCTAAATTTGCGCCTGTCTTTTGTTTTCCTAACACTTTTCACATATGGTCAACTAAAGTTGCTTCAACATCTATTTCCCATTTGTTCTTAAATTTGAGGTATTCTATAAGTTCTTCCAAACAGTGTTTCACAATGTCTTAGTCCTAAATACAATGAACTACGATACAATGGAAAATATCAGAATAACATTCATACATCCAACATGAGACACGTGCTTGAGACCACTTCAGGGTCATTTTCGTCTGAAATATCTCCTCTACAACAACTTACCCTTGCGTTAAGTGAGTAATTTTCCATAAAAACAGTGCCACTAATTCGACATTAACTCCAAGTATCACTGCTGTGGTGCTGTATTATATGGAAAAGTCTAAACAATCCAAGAAAATTTTGCCCTATCCTGGACTGGGTGTGTGTTATCTAGTCGCGCATCCAATGTGAATATATCTTATATCTCCCTCCTTGTTGAGGAGAACCTCTGGGATGGTAGTGGTGAGGCGCTATTTGAAGCAGTCTCTGGCCTTCTGGTCACACTGGTCACATGTCACCTCAAACCTGTGGACAGAACTGGACGAGTGGCACTTGCCAGTGAGAATGAGAAGGGGTAAATTATCTTCCTTCCAAAACTTTCAGTTTTGCATAAATTTTGTGTAATAACGTCAATCAATCATTCACTTGATGCTTGAATTTAATTACTCCAATCTATCTCCAAAAACAATTTCAAAATCAATACTCGGGAGTGCAATAGGGATTCAGGTTGATCAGGCCTGTCCACCCATCGCATCCTAAGTACTGTAAGGGCTTGCCGGTGACCTCAAACAATTTTCTGTCCTGAGGCCCGTCCCTACAACATTCACTCAAACCACATATGCATACAAACACTTTTCTTTCACACTGTCATTCACCAAACGATACTTTCCAATTCCACACAGAGACCCCTCCCTTGGCGCGTCCGCCTTGATTTCACTGAGATTTGTGCTGGCAGATCCATAATTTTGCCTTAATTTAGCCAGCGTATGCCAAAATTTACAACTGTGGGTCTCTGGATTTTCCCATTCACTCCCCGTGAAGTTGTTTCTCCTCTCCTGGACGCAGCTGACGAAACTGCACCTGTGACATCAAACAGCTCATAGACGCGAATGTTAGCAGTCTGGTATTTATGGAATGATGTCATATCCTCTAAAATTGTCATGTCAGCGTTCGCGTCGTACAGTCAAAAAACAACATCTGTCTTCCACCTTTGTCACATTTAATACACATCAGTTAATAAATCATCTACAAAACTATTTAGTCCAACTTTAAATTAGGTAACCCAATCTCCAATGGCTAGATATTCCCCTTTCCAAAGATTTTCTTTCAACATGTTCATAGAATACTTCACTTAAAACTTATCCCAAAACCATAATCCCTTTGCTTAAAATTTAAATTTTAATAAGATTGTCGCCGCCCTGCTGTTCCTCAGGCATCCCCTGCATGTTTCAGTGTTTAACTTGTGTTCTAATTCCCTGCTAATTTGTATTTATTGTTAGGTTGAATACATATATTTTATCCCGTACCATACTACACTAGCACTGTAAAAAAAAACTGCTCCACACCTCAATGAGAGGCAGATGCCTGAAGATTAGATCAACGTCTGCAACATCGTGGGGGGTGCCGCGACACACCTCTGAAACAAAAGGACTGTGACCTTCTTACGAGAGCACCAAAAGGCATATCTTCCTTTTCAATCAGTTAACGACTGCCATTGATGCCTGTTTTTCCTCTTGTGTCTGAAATGTTTACATGTTCCTGCTGGTGCTTCCCCCCCCCCGGGGCCAGCACGGGCGTCTCCACACTCCCCTGCTGTTCTCCGCGCACCCTCTCTCTCATTATTCACAGCCTGTTCGATCAATTGTATGGTCGCTGGTGCCATCCGTGAATCGTTTTATCTTTTGCATCTCAAACCATTCTGCTCCCCCCCCATTAATGGCGCCGTCGGATCGGGCGGCGGCTCAAACACATACTGTTGCGAGTCTGGCAACTGTGGATAAATGCCTCTCAGACATTCCGTCTTTTCTTCCACTTTTTCAATCACTTCATCCTCTTTCTCTGACTTCCTCCCCCTACTTGGGAACGAGCATCTAACTTCAAAGGGCTGTTAACTCTTTGTTAGAGCACACTCATGATTTTACGATTACACCTATACTCATTGCCTTCTGTAAAATCTTTCTCACTCTTATTTTTTTTTCCTTTAATTTTCCAAATTCACTGTAGCCTTACCAAAGCCACTCAACCAATCAAGGTATCAAATCACAAACTACAAAGTCAGGAACCACCTATGCTCTTGCAAAGGTTTCTCATGCTCTCAAAGCTTCCTTCAATTAAGATTTCATAACACCAATCTTTTTCTTTGTGTCATTTCCATCTGTGCATTTCATTCCAGTTACTAATTACAGTTACCTTAATAGAAAGACCATCAACTCAAGTATGAAACATGAAATATTTATTTCTTCAATTCCTCCTTACAGCAGACCCTAATTCTTATCCTTTTCATTTGTTCAAGTCACACCTTCTTCAATCACCAAACTCTGTCATTCTCAATACTGCCTGTTTCACCATCCTCCTTTCAATGGAACATTAATTGTTCCTTTCTCTTTTCTACACATTCTGCATCTTTTTCACATTCCTTTTCTTTTCTTATTGAACTTCCCATCGCTACACTGACACAATTTCTTCTCTTTTCTCTAGCTTTCTTTCTTTCTATTTTCTTATTTCATCCCTACTTCATGTTTTTCTTCTCTTTTTTATGTTTCATTTTTATGAATTTATCCTTAATCTCCGTGCCACACCCAGGACCCGAGACCACTATAACACTTCCTCTCCTTCAACATCCTGAAATCCACTCGTGTGTGTCCCAACCACTTCTTACGCAGAACAATTTTAGCCTTCACATTCACACAGCTTCCACACAGACACGTAAATCCCAGATTTTAAACCGTGTCCCGATACGTAAATCCCAGATTTTATACCGTATCTTAACCACGAATAGTTCCAAACTATTCTAGTAGGTAAATCCCAGATTTTACACTACTATCGTCCACACTTTTACACTTATTTATTTATATATTTATTTATTTATTTAACCATATCATATCTTAACCACGAATAGTTCCAAACTATTCTAGTAGGTAAATCCCAGATTTTACACTACTATCGTCCACACTTTTACACTTATTTATCTATACATTTTAACGCCGTTCCACTCCGCCTTCCTCTTATAATTTAGCGTTGCCAATATGCAGAATTTGAAAAGGATCTGCTTACCTTATGTCACTGTGGGCCCAAGAGGAAGGCCGGTCAGAAGTGTGGCTCCTTTATCCTTTAACCTTTATCAGGTCGTCACCTGGTGTGGACGTGGGCCCCAGGCCCGAGTCTCAGACTCTTGTGGTTTTTCCTGAAGCCCCAGGCTTCCTTTGAGCCCCAGGCTCTTGAAGCCCCAGGCTTCTTTTCTTTTCTTAGAGTCCCAGACTCTCTTTGAAGTCCCAGACTTCTATTACCTCTCATGCATCCCGTCGGCGTCACCATAAATTGTTGGAATTTATCTTTATATCAATGTTAGAATTTAACTTTAACCCAATGTAAACTCAAATAAGTAATCTGACTCCAATTTGCGACCTTACCCAACTCTCACACATCCAACAATATGCGCGCTCGTTCTGCAATAGAAAGGTATCAGGAAGCCGGCATTTTCACACACGAAGTGGATTTATTCCCAATACAGATTTCCTACATGGCACCTAGATCTCGGATCCCTCTCAATACAAGTCTACACCTCTCTTGCCACCAGCGAATGTGTTCTACCCCCGAGTTGCCCAGTACTGATTCATACTATACAACATGCAAATGGCACAGACAAAGGCATCCTGGCATGATTCTATTGGCTATGTGTATTGCAGTTAACTTTAGCTCGCTCTCATTGGTCTTTCTCCTCCCGCCGAATCCCGTGGCTCCTACTGCGTGCGATCCCCCGATGGCCGCTCCTTCCCGGAGTCATCTCGTCTCGCTCAGCGCCTTCTGCTTCTAAAACATTCCATTCTTGCACAACCCCAGCAACCAGTTTCGCGCCACCAGTCACACTCTCAGCATTTTACAATATCACATTTTCATACATTGGATGCACCAACATCTAATGAACTATGTTAAGCTCAAACTCTTATATTCCTTTAATAGTCAAAAGTATGAAATCCTTTAAGTGTAACTGAAGTTTAGACCATGCTAATGACCAGACATTCAGGAGAGGAATGCAGGAAGATTAGATCACAGCTGCACCACAGGAGGTGTGAACGAGACCCCTCTGAAACAATGGACTTCCATGCCAGGATCACAAAAGTGGCTCCGAGCAGTCCAACCTTTGTTCAGTTTTAAATTGACTGCCATTTACATTATCCTTTAGCACAGACCCTATCCCTGTGGAACTCCACCTTTTGGAGACGACCACTCTACCACTGAGCCATGCCACTCCTATGGTTACTGATTTTTCTGTGTTGAGGTTTTGTCACTTAAGTAGGGATCAAATAACAGCAATCTTAAAAGCTGGTGGTGCAGTGCCATGGAGAGTGGTGAATTAATACATTTTAACATAGAAAATCCTAAAACCTTAAAAAAAAATTTTAACCAGTTTGCCAGTAAGTTGGTCAAGCAAAACACAGTTTTTTGTGTTTCAGCAAGCTATCACACCATGCCTGATGGAATCCCTCAAGTTTAGTGGCATGCTATTTGCACCAGTGTTGTTTTCGTCAACACTGACGATGACAAAAATATTTTGTTAACGCCCCTTTTTTTCCACGACGATTACGAGACAATGACGAGCTAAATGTGGCTCTTTGATGACGAAAACATGACATGATGTAAATTAATTTTCGTTGACAAGACGAGACTGGGCAAAATTGTTGGCGTGTGGTCCGTCAGGCGTTCAAATTTTATGACATCCCTTCCTATTGTACACGTAATCTGTCGTTCAACAATTGCAAAACTGGTGCAACCTATCCTCATTTGGGCACGCTCACCACTGGGACAACACGCGAGGTGCACGCGCTGCACACGCACCATCATGTGCACTGGCACAACAAGCCACGAACACGTCTGCGGTCATTTGTCTCAGCCCACACAGACTGACACACTTTCGTTTGATGGACCATGGTGACAGTGACATTCAACAGACTACTTGGTCCTGATAGAAGCAAGCTGTTACAAGTAAATAAGACATATATTTGATAGTTTGTACTTGTGCTACTGTATTAGAACAAGTCCACTACAAGTCTATGTTGTTAACATGTTTTTAATTTATTTATGTTGCTTTAAGTGAAATAATGCCAAATAAAATGTTTTGGTTCTCTCCTTATTTTGTAGCAATGAACATTGATTCCACTGTTACCACTTTTATCTGTTTGTAATGCATAATCCTTAGTCCGTCAGAAAATCTTTGCAACTGGGTGGAAGCCTCGTATGCCTGTTTTGAACTAAAACGGACTTAAACCTTTTGGGGTTTTTGTCGACTAAAACTGGACTAAAACCATTTTGAGTTTTTGTCGACTAAAACTGTCACGAATAGGAATGTAGGAATGACTAAATGTGACAAAAACTAATGAGCATTTTCGTCCAAAAGACTAAGACTACATCTAAAATGCCAAAAACAACTCTGATTTGCGCTCAAGATTCCTATATGACTGTTTAATTGTGCAGGTTTCATCAATAAACCACAGAGTAAGCGGCCTAGGACGAGTTCTAACTCCATTTGGCGTAACGGAGTCAAGGCCATTTAACAGGACAACATTGAAATCATATGTAAGATTACCCCTCAAACCAATATAAGTAGGAAATAAAGAAGTTGCCAGAGACATTAACTCAAGAGAACGTCGTAGTGGTTTCAGAACTAATATTGCTGCAGACCGAGCTTAGGTTGTGTTCAGGATGATTGCAATGGGCCAAGATTTCAAATTTTATATCGCTTATCATCTGAAACGACGTGATTAGTGGTCTTGACGGGAAATTCATATTAATATTAAAGTAACCCAATTACTATTTTATATGCGTGAGTAACAAGACAGCCACAACCTAAGAAAATTCATCCACAAAGCTAGAGTATTGTGTACCACACTGTCTGTTTCTGGAGCTACTTGCACCTGTTTACAATAACATTTACCAGTGATATTATTGTGTATTTTCTCCTCAAAATCCTGAATCTAATTCAAATGCAAATGCAATTTATGCACCTCATTTCCAGTAACTAATGTCAGGAATAAAACATGAAGATGAAATATCAAATTCTGACTGGGAAACTCCTCCTTCTCTGTGGGGAGAGGGGGAAATGTACTAATGTGACCCCAGAGAACTTTGGAAACATGACAAAATGACTACCCAGAGCGCAGTGAAGGAAAAAAAAAGAACAGGCAAGATAAAAGAGGAACGAAAATGGGAGACAGTGAGCTCGAGTTGGTGTTTCTGTTGGTTTGTCTAATTTGATGTCGCAACAACAAGTCACTCACATGACCTGTTTAAACAATAACGATGCAAGTTGTGAAAATATTCCATTTTACATTTTTGTGTGATATGTTATCTTATAAATTAAAGGCAATGTTAAAAACGTTTGAATTCGACTTCCTTTGTAAGTACTTGTAAATCTGGGATTTGGGACGGCGTGGCATATCAATTCTCACCTTGGGCCTCCCATATTGGCTACAGCCCATCCTGGGCTTAACTCATGAGCTATAGATGAGCTGCACTGTTAAATTAAACACATTCTATAAGACTGAGTCATAAAAGTGAGTTTCTTAAACAATACAATACAACTTTATTTACATAGCGCATTTCGCAACAGCTGGAGCTGTGACAAAGCGCTTTCCATATGGTGTTATGGCTAAAGAAGAAATAAAGGACCGCCAAAAGAAAAGGCACGATCCCCCCTTGTTTAATTTATTTAATCATACTTTTTCTCTGAATAAAATAGTGAACTAACTGAATGTTTTTTTATTATAATCTTTGTTCTAATGTTCTCTTTATACAAGTCTGATTCTAAGGCGACTGAGCATTACCAGTAGAGTGCACTGTTAGACTAAGAAAAAGCCGCTTGGTACTATGTGTGGGCAGTTGCAATGAAATTAATAAAGAGGGACACACAAGCAAGAATTATGTACAGCTGGAATTTTACTTAATACAGTTGTAATCTAGTAATAACAACATTTATAGGTGATCCAAATATCTAGTGATGTGAACGATTGGTGACCATTGCAAGGTGCACTGTTGACTCTTACAGCCAGCTGGACCACATATCACCCACAACCTTAGTGAGGAGGGCAAGCGCTATAGAAAATGGGATGGATGGATTATATTGCATCTACATTTTGTTTGCTGTGAAATGACACAAATGCATTGTTGCTAATATTTATAGACTTCATAGTTTTATTGATAGACTTCATTATTAAAGAAATGTCAAATCGCCATTTGTAGTGACATTTCTTTATATTAATTGTTTTATTTAGTGGTAACTTGTTTTCTTTAGCACTGAATCCATCAATATCTTACTTTGATGGAAACGCCAGTGCAGCAATGTTTCTATTTTTAAAGTAGTATCTTTCCATAAAAAATATTATTATTATCTAGGGTAGGTAGATTATTTCAGTGGGAGGAGGAAAGATGCTGCCTATTATCACCTCTCAACGGTTTAACAGTCGACGTGTTGGAGAATGGAAGATATGGGCATTGTATTTCCAGACAATCTAGGAGATTAGTCCTGATGTGAAACATGATGATCTTAGAAAATATATCTGCAGCATGTTGTTTGTGTGGATGAGTTTGTGCACTTGTGCCAGGATTCTCCCTCCTCTCTAGCTTGTACTCCCCACAATTCGATATTTCTTTCTGCCGAGCTTAAATTCATTGGCAGAGATATCAAAGTCTGCATTCAGGAGATAGCCCATCAAAAAACGCATCCAATGCCTATCTCAATTTCTCCCCGAAGATGCCAGTGAGTTCAATCTCTAAGGCTTTATGCTGCATTTTGAAAATTGCCAGCAAATGCAAACTTGATGTTGGTAGCCTCTGACTTGCAAGGGCAATGTGTACAAATGATATATAAAGGATGATTCAACAGTTTGCCAACTGTTTGTTGACATAGCCATTACCTAACTTAAAAGTGTTAAATAAAGTGAGTGAACAACAATACAAACCTCATTAGTTATGTGAAATAACATGAAATGATATTTAAAAAAAATATAGAATGAAAACAGGAAAGTAAGAGAAAGCGGAAGCCAAATGTCGTGATGCTGACGTTACACTTATTTAAATCTTATTAAAATCTGGGAAAGGTTAGATACAGGGCTAATAGACAGTGTTTAATTTGACTTGTTTATTTAATCATCCAGGCAGAGACAACATGAATAAATAACAAATAATATAGATATATTATTTGTTATTTATTCATGTTGTCTCTGCCTGGATGACACTTTTGTGTTCTTCGTGTCATGTTTACTTTTGCGAAGGAGCAGGACCCAAATGCAGGGGAGCAAGACAGGAAGTATTTTAAACGGGAATTTAATTTAAAGTAAAAAGGCAACAAAGTACTTGGATAAACAAAAGGATCAAAGTACAAAACAACATGGATAGAGTAACAAAATAACTTAGACCTGACTCTGAAAACTGAACATGCTGAGAAACTTATGGCAGACACTAGAGAGGAGACAGCCGACATTGACAATGACCTGACAAGAAGTGAAAGGAATCATGGAACTTATTACAAACAAATTGACAAGACAACAAGGAACACCTGGACAAGCCACAAAAGGTTGGAGGGAGCTGATTGGTTAACACGAGGTGGACACAATATGCATGACAAGACACAAAGGAAAAACATGAAACTAAACAAACACACTCGATGACACTTTGCATGCAGTTTGGCCATCTGTTCATGCGTGTTGTAAACACAGCCATACTAGATATTGTGTACAACTTAAAATGGTCACACCATTAACAAAAACCAACAACATCAACTTGGTCCTGTAGGTTTAATCAAGCCAGTTGACGTAATACATTCATTAAAAGAGACATACAAGTCGGTGTTTTTACGTATTTTAAACAATGCCTTAAAAATTCTCAAGAATTGCATGTAACAATTTTACAATTCTATTCCACTTCCAATCAAGGATCAGTTTGAGAGGGTATGATTCAAGGAGTTTCTTGTGTGTATAGGTCTATATAGGTGTATATATGTGGACATTGACACAATTTTCAGCACTTCGTCTCTGTCCCACACCACAATGGATTTGGAATGAAACAATCAAGATGTGCTCTGAGTGCAGGATCCGAGGTTTAATTTGAGGGTATTTACACCCAAATAAGGTCAATGGTGTAAGAATTACAACACATTTTATATGTGCCTCCACCTTTATAAGGGACCAAAAGTAATTGCAGAAGTGGCTGCTCAGCTGTTCCATGGCCAGGTATATGGCATTCCCTCATTATTTCACTTAAAAGAAGCGGATAAAAGACTTTGCATTAAATTCAAGTGAGCTATATTCATTTGGAATCTCGCAATGGTGGCTTGTCATGTGCTTCAAGGCCTTCTCTGCTGGCCTAACATCCAAAAATTCTGATCATATTCTTCATATTGTTGTCATATTGTACCATAGTTGAAATTTTAGGTTAGAGTTTTTATCCAATAAGCATTCAGCTAGCTCGTGCTGCCAGGCAGATTTCATAATACCAGTAGAACGCACTAGTCGTCTAAAGCCTTCAGATACAATCATGCGGTCGTCTGTTTTGTGTGAGTGAAGGGCTTTTACAGTTGATAGCCAATCAGACTACGAGTTGATGACAGCAAGGCCTTCTCGCTTTCAAAATGCTTCTTTCACGAGAAGCTAGGACGTCCAACACTCACTCAGTACTAAGTAAGCGTGTTTGTGTATATTATTTCTCCAGCAGTGGTGTCATAAGTGATGGTAAAATGATGGGGGTTTATTCAAGTCGGACTAAGTAGGACTTCACTGAAGGCGTAGGTGTGAAATGCATGGCCTGCCACTGGAATCTGGTGAGGTCATCTCTATATATTAAGACACTGGTGAGCACAACAACACCAGAAGATCACAGAAAACAAGTGTGTTGGATGACAGACAAATCTTTTCCATCGCCAAGAAAAAATTTTCAACCGGGAATCCCGACCATCTCCTCAATACACTGGTACTGAAGTAACTGTGTTTTGCTCCAATAAATTAATCTTAACACTCCTAACTCTAATCATAAATCTTTAGCGATTTTGACACGGATTGGTTTATTAGACACAGAAACAAATATTTCAATTTTGGTCAAAATTAAAATATAGGCTCAATCTTCTATTTTGGGTTCATATTTTTATATCAGACTCCAGAGGAGTCTGTCCCTAACCAGTCACCGTACGTCACTGCCAAGCCAGGGAGTGGTTTATGCTTATTGAAGATCAGCTGGCACACTTACAATGAATTTTGACTCATAAAGACACGCACAGTGGGGTGAGGAAAATTGGCTAGTACACGCGACATTAATTCAATGGTGAGTTTGCACATTTATACTCAACATTTGTGAAGACCGCAGAGTAACCAATTATTATTTTGAGCTCAATTGTACCTGATTTGCCCATTTGCACTGCAGTTAATTAGCATGATTTTTAGTCCACTTTTTGTAGAAGCCTGCTTAGATGTGCACATGTCCAATTTCATGTAGTTATTTAATATATCTAAATTGAGCCACTTGAGACCCCAAATAAATCATGTCAACTGACTCATGTAACGTAAATCAAACCTTAGCATGACCATGTTACTCTCATAACAATTAAGTATACATGCACCACGCCACATAGAGGCGGATCAGGGTGGTCGCGTGAAGACAGATGGTAAATTGACCCAATTACCCGCAAGCATGCAAGGCAAGGCAGCAGTGTCGGCTTCCCAAAAAATGTATTGTAGCTGGAGTGTAACAGAAAAAAGTCCAAAAACAACTAAATACTCAAGACATGGTGTAAAGACCACTACAGGCTGAACAGAAACCACCAACTAAAAATAAACAGACTGGTGAGATAATGAAGCACATTTGGACAAGGCCTGAGCAAACGTAAAAACAATCGCATTAAGAGCAGACAAGGAAGGCACAAACAGGAGACAGGAAAACCAAATTTCTTATAATATACAATAAGACAAAACACAAAGTGAAATACAAAGTAACAAAGGTCAAAAACAGAGCAAGACACCACAATTCTTTTTAATGAGTTTTTGTCTCATGGTTTCCACTCACCGATACTTAATGAATGAATTCATTATAACTTGCTCTCACAGCCAAGTGCATCTTGCTGCAATTAGCTGTGGTTTTGAGACATGGTCAGTGAATAAATTAGTTCTCTGTTGGTTCACTATCACGTGTCGCCCTTGTCCTCTTGAGCACATCTGCAATGTGTAAATAGTAGGTCTAGGATAAGGGACAATAACATTGCTGGTTAGATGGAATCCTGTCAGGTTAACTTTCAGCCCACAGACAAACATGAAAATGAGTACATGAATAATTAATAATTAGATGGAGGCATGGATTTTTTAATTGCTAAAATACAAAGTAAGCAAACAAGTATATCAGTATGAAATAGTATATCAGTAAATTTGAGAAATGTCTTACTTACTAATTCTGCAAACCGCCCCAACACTGTTTGTTTTCCTCAGACACAAAATATTAACACTTCAGGCCTCTGCACGATTACACAGTCTGAAACACTGTCATAGAGTTGCTAACTCCAACACCAGTCGTCATGGTAACAAAAGACACACTGCATTGGTTTGTTTTGCAGTACAGCAAGTGGAGTTTGTGTTTGCTCATTTTCATTAGACAGACACTCTCAAAACAAGATGAGTTTTGGGAGACTTAAAAATTGGGTGTTAAGTGTAATTCTTAATTCGTGGGGTAATCAAAATCATATCACAGACAAGCTATATAGATGTGTTTTAAATTGTGAAAAAAAAAGGATGTGTGGTGGTCCCACTTTCTTTTTCGTTCTGGACGTGCAACAGTGGACCACCTCTACACCCTATAGGCAGGATCCTCGAGGGCACAAGGAAATTTGCCCAACCAGACAACATCTGTTTTGTGGACTTGAAGAAGGGAGTTGTTTGTGGGGTGCTTGGGGAGTGTGGGGTCCTCATTGCCATGAGTAAGTAGAATCCCGTCAAGGCTTCCATTTGTTGCTCATTTTGTTCATAACCTTTCTGGACAGATTTGCTCGGTTCAGCTGTCCGGTTTGGTCGTCTCAGTATTGCATCTCTGCTTTTTGCGGACGTTGTTCTGTTGACTTCAAGGCATGATCTCCAAATCTCACTAGAATGGTTTGCAACTGAGTGTGAAACATCAGGACCTCTAAATATAAGCTAATTGTCCTCAGGTGGGAAAAGGTGGAGTGCCCTCTCCAGGTTGGGGATGAGATGCTGCCCCAAGTGGAGTAATCAAAATATATTTTGTTCTTGCTCGTGAGTGAGGGAAGAATGGAACTTGAGGTCAACAGGGGGATCAGTGCAGCATCTGATTGATGGGGTCGTTGTATCGGTTTATGGTGACGAAGTAGGTGAGCCAAAAGGCAAAGCTCTCATTTACTGGTTGAGCTACGTTGCTACCTTCATTTATTACAGATGCAATTATATCAACAGTATTCTGATGTTAAAATTGCCACTGGAGATGCCAAGTCCTGAGGACAAAGAGGGTGTTATGAAACCCCTTGGAATAATCAACTTTAAAGGAAAAATTATTCCAAACTTATCATCAAAAACACTGCACCTAAGACAACTTCTTTATAAGGGTTGCCAGTTTAAATGGAGTGACAAACTGGAAAAGGAATGACAACAACTGAATACGACACTGACAAATTTTGATCCGAGAAGGAAAACAAAGCTACCAACATTTCTGGCAGAAACAGACGACAAGCCCTTGATAGCCATCATAAAGAAAATCCTGAGTGACTCGCTGAGACAGGAAATGCTGAAAAGACTGCCTGCGGGACATCTATGCATAGAAAAATACAAAAGCAGAGCCAGATCAGCAGAATATTGGTCAGGATTCAATGCAGACATTGACGAAATCTTAACTAATACTAATACTAATATTCCCTTTATTAGTCCCACAATGGGGAAATTCGAGATTCGAACCCAGGCCTCCTGGGGAGACTGGGTCCTGAACGCGGCGCCTTAGACCACTCGGCCATCCAAGTTGTGAGACGTGTATAAAACACCAAGCAAAACAAACAAAAGAACCTTTGACCATTACAGACATTCCAGATAAACCATGGCAGAAAATAGGGACATTCATTTTTCACCTGGATGGAAAAAAATACTTGCTAGTCATAGACTATTTGTCAAATTATCCAGAGATGTTATTTTTGTCCAACATGTCTGTTACTTGTGTCATAACGCACATGAAATCAATCTTTGCGAACCATGGAATACCTCAGATTATTTCCAGTGACAATGGACCTTGCTATAGTTGTCGAGAATTTCAACTATTTGCTCAAGAATATGATTTCAACCATGTGAACTCAAGCCTTCCGTATCCTCAGTCAAATGGGAATGCAGAGAAAGGGGTACACATAGTGAAACAGTTATTGAAAAGGCACAAGACAGTAAAGCAGAGCCCTAATTGGCACTTCTTAGATAAAGAGCTTCAGCATTAGAGCATGGCAAAGCTCCTGCAGAAATACGAATGGGAAGGCAACTACGAATCATTCTTCCTGGCAAGAAACACAAACAAGTGACAGACAAAATGAGAAATTTGCAGAAAAGACAAAAGATCAACTATGACACGGCCTTTAAAACTTTAAAACCAATTGCACCCAACAACACAGTTAGAGTGGAAGATCTGGAGAAAGAAAGCAATTGTGTAGGAAGAAGTGAGCCCAAAATCATACAATGTGAAGACGGAAGATGGACAGATACTACGGGGAAACCGGAGAAGTTTATTATCAATGCTGGGTAGTCCGTCTCAGGGGCGGAACGGTCCCCCATTTTTGGGGTGCGTGGTAGTTAGTGACAAATTAAAAAAAAAAAAAAAAGTACGATTAACAAAGGCTGGAAGTGAATTTTAGTGCAGCCCACGAATCGTCCCTCGAGCATATGATGAACCTACTCGCGAAATGAGCAAACGACAAAAATTGTCTCAGAACGTATCAAAATCACCACTACCAACTGTTTGTGTATGACAGCAGTGTGCGTTCAAGCGTGCCTGTATTTCCTTATTCTGACATCACGTAACCCGCGCCTCCCACCTGCTACTGCGGCATACCTTAACAAGAGGGGTGATGTGGGAGGGGGTGGGGGGGGGCAACACCACAATCCCTATAACACCAACTGTGCATACTTATTTCCATTGGGCATGTTCGCGGAGAAGAAGAAAGAAGAATGAGATGAAGGAGGAGGCGGAGCAGGACACAAACAAACAGACAGACAAAGGGGAAGTCAAACCATTAACCCACTTCGGTTTGACAAAACATTTACCACCATAATAAGCCCATAATAAGGTATGTGGTTTTTAAGAGTAAATTAGCCATGATGATTGTTAATGGGATTTTCTTTTAATGGTATGCCCCAGTAGCAGGTGCGGGTTACTTGTTGTCAGAATACGGAAATGCTTGAACGCACGCTGCTGGTTCAGGTCTCTTCTTACACAAACAATGATGTTCAAGTAAACCACTGCACGGACACTTTTTTTTTCGGGGGTGGAACGAGGTCAGGGGCCGACAAGGGTCAAGGCTGGTAGGGTACCCAGATCGCGGCAAAAAAGGTTCAAGTGCCCAGCTATGCTTATTGCATACACAAGAGACTATGAGCTCACAAGATGGACAGCGTGAGTGCAATATCAATGTTACACCTGAACCCACCTCACCTGTAAAAGACAGTGTTGAGAAAAGTGACCCGTCATCTGTATAAAATCCACACCACTAGATAGCCTGAATCTTTAATTTATTTCTTAAAGAGAAGAAAATGCTTGAAAAAAAGTTCATTCATGTATTCATGCTTGTATGTTAGAACAGTTTGCATCTAAAGAAAAGCTACACCAGGGGCTGTCTATGCTAAAGCAACCTATTTTTGGTAGGAGAAGCAAGAGTGAGTGCAAGTCACGTTCGATAAACGGCTATAGCAACCCACTTATGTTTTATTTTTTATTAAAAACTTAAGCATTAGCATGCCTACTGTGAAACAAAGAGTCACGTTTGGTTTCTTGCGCGTTTGTGAGTCTTGAGAGCAAGAGGGATGGAGGTCAACATCCTTGTCTGGTCAGTGTCAGTGATGGGCACTGAGGACTGCATAGAGAGCTCCCACTTGGATGTGGTAATCTATAATTCATGTCATAACTGTTTGAAAATGAGGAAGAAGGACAGATGGTAGAAAAGTGTTGGCAGTTTATTGCAACATCACTTTGCACCATATGCTTTTCTTCAAGAGTAAATCACATTAAACAACAGCATATTTTTTTTTTATTTCATATTCATCTTTGGGCACCATGAGAACAAAAAAAAACATGAGCAGCAAAAACAAATCACAGGATCCCACACAGCAAATGATTTGATACAATCAAATGCAAAAGCCACACTATGTGTAAGAATGGGTTCTAAAAGGATAAATTGTATGCCCAAATTTAGTCTAGATTTTAACTCAATGACCATATACTCTAGTAGATTATTAGTAAGGTTTGTGCAGGTATTTTCATTTCAAAATGTTGATATTGTAAAATTTTGAAATGGAATAGAGCTAAGTTTGTTTTATTTCATCAGAAATACATCTCCTAAACAGTGTCATTACCTTTGCATTTGACATACATCTTCCTCTTGTACCTGGAGCGGGATCATGCCAACTGCTGCTGTCAAGCATTCTTAGTGCATGGCAGGAGCTGCATTTTATGGCGTGGTTATTGTTAGGAGCTGCTAATGCAATCCTTTCACTCATTTCTCATATATGGTGAAAGTAAATGAGAGAAGTATATAGCCGAACAAAATAGCAAACATGAATGGTTTGCCAAAATCAACATGAGGAAACATTTGGAGTGTTTTTTGAAAATTTCTGACAATCAAGACAGATAGTTCAACATTAGCACAGGAGGTTGTTAAAAGTGTACACATTTACTTTTAGTGACCAAGATTTCATGAACAAAAATCTGATGTTGATTAACTGCCATCTGAAGATCCTGATGAAGAAAAAAGCCTGAATGAATTAAAAAAAAAAACTTACTCATTAAAGCAAACTCATTGTTTAAATACTGGCGATGTATTGCAGTATCGCTGTTTCAAAATTCCTGCAATAATCCTTTGGGATGTGACTGGATCAAACACTGTCAGCGGTTGTTTGAGTGGGTGGCATTCTCAGAAATGAAACAGTTTCCTTTGCTGTCAACTTGGTTACTCCATTACATTGATTGAAAACAAAACTAGGAATCAGATTACAAATCACTTTTTTTTTTTAAACACGATTATTTTGCAGGCAGGATTACATTTTCAATAGGCCGACTGTTGATTTGAGCCCTGGCTGCTTTCAAAGTACCTTTTCCGTAGTTAAGTGGATAAATGCTCACATTATAGCTCAATGGACAACCATTGCTCATTGATGTGAAGGCTTTTGTTAGCCATGCTCATACTGAAAATGGCCCAGTCCACTCTATGTGTTAGAGTTCCCAAAAACTGCGAATTTAAAGACGCTTGGAGGGAATGGCACCACTGAACTTAATTCCGCTCTGAAACGCACGAGCCGTGCATGGATACTTCCTTCATTAGAACGACACTTGTAAGCAATGTAATTTACTCACCACCACATCCAAGAATGGACATTATGAAACAGAAAACCTGTGTCTGAACTTCCCATAACTTTACATTTTTCTTTGGCATTATAATTTTTCAAACATGTGCCCCAAACTTGAAAACTAAACAGCAATATTGGAATATTGAAAATTATGAATACACGCCATTTCCACAAAGAATTAAATGTCTGTTGGGATCATAGCGAGACATGCACCACCTCTGTGATTTGCTTCCATTAGCATAATCCATCCAGTTGATTGTTTGGACATCAGTCACATGAAACTCTGGGGCAATTGAAATTGACTCTGTAAAATCACATGGCAGAAAGCAATTAATGGAGAAAATTAGAATGTGCGAAAGCAAACAAACCGGATGGTGCATATTTACCTCTCCTTCTTTGTTGTCTGTTAGGCACCAATTGAAGTTTTAGTTTAGGTGTCAGTGTCTTCTGATCATCTCGTTGAACAGTACTGGATGTTTTGTAGTGTAAAGTAATGTAAACTATAGTAAAAAGTGATGGTAGTGTCAAGCCATGATAATGTGATTTATCTCATTGTTGCACAAACAGTCACAATTAGTGCAGTTTTGTCTACTGACACATTTTACATTCCACGTACAATAGTTACTGTCCAATAGAAAGTTGTATTGATGATACAGAGTCATAGTAAGTGCAACAATAATTAGTAAGTGCAACAATAATTGAGTAAAAGTATCTTGACGGAAAGCATTTTGTTGATGATAAAGTCACCTTGTAGAATATTATGTTAGTAATATTCTTATAGTAGCAACATGACCACCATCTTTGTGGAATTATAAAATTTAAAAAAAAAAATCTAGGAAATAAGCGCTACAAACACCTCAAATTTTTTTATATTAAATAAATTCACAATAAACAATTGATGACTTAAGTACAAGACCTTTTCTACTGCCCACACCACTTTTCTCACAATGTTTTACTGGCGTATGAAGCATCACAGTAATTTTGACACGGTGACTTGGAGAACCCCTCGGAATTTTGGTGCATACCAGCTAATTGGTGGATATTTTTAACAGAAACCTGTCAGTCAACTGATGACTCCCTGAGTAGCAGACAAAAGAAAATGGTTGAGGCGATATGATGAGAAATAATCAAGTTGTATTATGCTGTTTCACTCTAATTTGAAGGCCTTTTTTGTTCATATTTTCGCCTTGCGCTAATTGTTACTGTGGAGCCAGGCTCCGGCATGGAACTGTGCACACTCCACTGAGGAACCAATTGTAGGACTTAGGACGTCACAATATGATGCAAGCGGTATGGCAGACTGTCAGTGTCATCCCTGACAGATGACCAATCGTTGCATATGTCACTCTACACAGGCTACAACACATCAAGAAAACTCAAAATCCGCCAAGACAGTGAACAACTGTCTGCGATACATCTGTCAGTTCAAAATCGTGCTACATTCGTGTAGCATGACCTCGGCATTAGTTTATAGTTCTGGACTTAAAAATTGACATTAGTGATAAAAATAGCCCCGCAAAATTCCCTAGTAGTAATTTAGGACCCACGTGTTATCCATCCATCATCTGTACCGCTTTTCCTCACTAGGGTCGCGGGGGTGCTGGAGCCTATCGCAGCTATCTTTGGGCAGTAGGCGGGGGACACCCTGAACTGGTTGCCAGCCAATTGCAGGGCACACAGAGACGAACAACCATCCGCACTCACACTCATACCTAGGGGCAATTTACAGTGTTCAGTCGGCCTGCCATGCATGTTTTTGGAATGTGGGAGGAAACCGGAGTACCCGGAGGAAACCCACGCAGGCACGGGGAGAACATGCAAACTCCACACAGGATGGCCGGAGCTGGGATTGAACCCACGCCCGACGCTGTGTCTCACTGTGAGGCCATCGTGCTAACCATTCGCCCACCGTGCCGCCACCCACGTGTTATGTATACAGTGAAACCCCGCTACTTCGCGGTTCACCTTTCGCGGGTTCAGTGCTTCGCGGGTCTAAAAAATATTCGGGAGCATTGTAGTTTCGCCGAGCGGCACAAGGGGGCGCTGAAGCGGTTAGACGGCCGGCGTGCGCCGAAGAGGAGAGTGGACGAAGAAGAGAGTGGCCGAAGAAGAGCAGGTTCCCCCGGACGATTGGTGGCGACGGACACGATCGGACACCGTGCGTGAGCTCCGAAGGAGACCGGCCGGCGTGTGTGGCTGTCAAGCCGAAGATAAACAACTTCCGCCCGGGCACTCGCGCGGCGACATTTGGCTTCGTTCGGGACCGTGCGTGAGCTCCGAAGGAGACCGGCCGGCGTGTGTGGCTGTCAAGCCGAAGATAAACAACTTCCGCCCGGGCACTCGCGCGGCGACATTTGGCTTCGTTCGGGACCGTGCGTGAGCTCCGAAGGAGACCGGCCGGCGTGCGTGGTAGTTATGCCGAATAGGAGCACCTTCGGCCCGGGCACCGGCGGAGCGCGAGGCTGTCAGTTATGAATGAATAAATAAATAAATGAAGAATGCCACCTTTCATTTCACAGTCATGATCCGTGCCTGTCATGATCCGTGCCTGTCATGCCGCGTGTGTTTTTGTTTTTTCAGCTGTGTGGGCGTTCCTCCAGCGATCGTCTCGTCAGCTGCTGCGAGACGCGCTGATTACACTGACTATATTGTGATTATAATAAATATCTTTGTATCACCACCTTTTTTCCCGTGTCTGCGTTTGGAGAGTCCTGTTCAATCCTCCAGCTCTGCTGGAGGATCATAACATTCACAGGTCACACCGGACGGCGTACCAGCAGGTAAAAGTCGAAGTAATTAAATAAATACAAAAAGAAGTAATGAATAAATACAAAAATAATGGCTGGGGAAATAAAAAATAGGTTTTAATAATAATTTTTTTTTGTTATAACATGAATTTCACTCTCTCTCTCTCTACCAGTATATATATATATACATATATATATATATATATATATAATTTTATTTTTTTTAAGCATTTTTGAAGGTGTGCCGCTACTTCGCACCTATATATATTTATATATATATATATATATATATATAGGTGCGAAGTATATATATACACGGTGTTTTTTTTTGTCTTTTTTTTTTTTTTTTTTGAAGGTGCGACGCTACTTCGCGGATTTTCAGTTTTCGCGGGTGGTCTCGGTCCCCATTAACCGCGATAACCGGGGGTTCACTGTATTATATTAGCGACCCAATGACTTATATAGCGGAACACTGAAAATGTTTAGGGGACTTCAGAATAATTTCAGAATATAAAGTTAATGAATCAATGTCTGAAGCCATGATGAGAAAGGGGAATTAGCCTTCATAAAACAAAAGTTCTTCATTAAATAGTCACTGGATGAGTTCCGGACGGTACAATGGATTTTATGTTACTTCATATAACGCTCAAATGTAAAAAACAAATTATGGGAATTATTCAAATTCAGAAAGATTTTTGGAAGATGGGAAATATTGCCATTTTTCCTTTTTTGGGAGAATTAAAACCGTTTTGTCCCTGCCCATTCAATATAATATGGTGTGAAACATGGTTTCTTATTTTATTTGGCAAAAAAGGAGGCCCAGAATCAAGTTTAAACGACTGACCAGTAGCAAAGCATGGGGAGGTCTGTATTTTCCAGGTGTGAATTTATACTACTGGGCAGAACAATTGTGTGGGGCAGTGGAGTGGCAAAGACAGAACAACATGGTTAACTCTGGAAAAAAGTTGTGTATATTCATTGCCAGCTTTGGCATTGTGCTCAAATGAGGCGTGGAATAAGCACAAAATTACAAATCGCAGGGTTAATTGCACTTATTTGTTCTCTGCAATATTAGAAACACATTAATTCCCCTCGGTTGATATCCAAAGCTCTATGATCAAATCTGGCAATGTTGATTTCCTAACAGAACAATGCAAAGGTTTTGCCCTTACGTCAGTAGATTAGTTTGAAGAGGAAACCTCGAAAGTAATTTGTTCTGTTGCAGGCGGAATTTGGTTTGGTTTAAATAGACTTTTATAGATTTTTGCTGCTGGGAAGGTATCTGATTTCTCATACACTGTTTCTTAAGGTATAACAAAGTGGTTTTGAAATGTGATTCATTAAAGCCACAAAAGGGGGAAAATGTGATGAAATAGTATCTGATTTGTATAAATGTCTGCAGTCAAATGTGTCAGGGAGGCACCCTGGAGGTAAAGGAAAAGTGGGAATTAGAAAAGAATACAGTGATAGTGGGAACAAATATGTGAAAATTTTAATAAATTAACAAGCAGCGCAAGATGGAAATAACTTTTCTGGAAAGTGAATATTGGATTTTTTTAAAAATTTTTTTTAAACACCATCCAGAATTTTTAAGTTTGACCAAACAAAAACAAATCTGTGTGGAGACAAATAGGACATATTGTGGAGCACACGCACATCTTTTGTGACTGTCCAAAACTTGAAACATTTTGCGAAGCAATTAGGGGTGACCTTCTTCCTATACTGAAGTAGATAACTAAGTGGGATGCATTTGTTGGTCTTTGGACTGCTCCCCATTGATTATTTGTGTAAACATGAGTTGTATTTCAGAAAGTCCTTCAGTTAGTGGCTAAGACCATGATATCTTGGTATAAACCACTACCCCCAACAGTCAGTCCGTGGAAAGAGGACAATGAAAGTGTATGTTATGGAAGAAGTAACTGCTAAATTAAACTTAAATATTCAAGAAGAGATGGAATCCGTTAATAATGCATCTGAGTCTGACGGTGTAATCTTTGGTGGGGGATTATATATGTATCCTCATTGCTAATGAAAATGGGAGAATTTCAAATAAGGCTGTGCGATTAATCGAAATTTAATTAGGATTATGAATATTACACTCAATGATTATAAAATTGGCCTAATCGTGAACACGCACAAATATATATATATATATATATATATATTAGGGGTGGGACAATACGGGTAACTCAAGATTCGATACTGTGACGATATGTGGCCCACGATAACGATAATATCACAATACACAATGTCTACGATATTCAATATATTAGAAATTTCTTCAGCGATATATCACGAGATATGTGACTGAAAAAGAAAAAAATGCCCATTAAAATGAAAACATCTGGAATTATACATTTATTCAATGCCAATACATGTCTTAACACTGTAGCTACGGCTGGACAAATTAAAGTGCATGGACATTTCTAACAGGTCCCTGTACATCTGAACACATTAAAGTGCTGTTGGAATTTAATTTTAAACTTAATTTTAAATCAACGCAAACTCAAATTAGCAATCTGACTCCAATTTGTGACCTTACCCAACTCTCACTCTCACTATGTTAAGATCAAACTCTTATATTCCTTTAGTGCACAAACATGAATAACATGATTTATGTAAACCAAGACACTACACTGCTTTCTGAACCTAAAGTGTCAGTAGCAACTGTCAATAAAGTGCTTTACGTTAAACCGCACAGTGGACACATCAAGGCATATTCTTCTTGAGGAACACTGATCAACATGCCCAGACGTAAGAGCAATCCAAAGGGAAACTTTGCTTTAAAGCAGTAGTGATTGTCCGCTGTCTTGGTTCACCTTTTTTATCACCTGCGAGTAGTTCATCGTGATAGTGAACGAGGTGGCTTTGCAGATTCGTAGTGTTGATGTTATATTTTACCTTTGCAAAGCAGTTCTTGCAGATTGCATACTCTTTATCCAGTGTTCTCCTGTCACCTGTCTCGTAAAAAGCCGAAGCGTCTCCACATTTTCGAGTGGAAACTCGCTGGTGGGTCTCTGATTTGTTCATCTGGGTTTTCCACCATTCTTGCATTAGTTTTTCTTCTTTGGTAAATTTTTCACACTCTTAACCGGCTGCTGATTCCGGCAAGTGTAGAACCGTTTGCGGCATTAGCGCCCCCACAGACAGGACAGGAGAGATTAAATACGGATGGTGACGACGAGTGTATCTATATATGTATATATACGTGTGTACATATATATATATATATACACGTATATATATATATGTGTATATATATATATATATATATCGCTATTTCAAATTAAATTATACATTATGTTGATATTGCACACTTAAAGTCAGCACAATACTACCTAAAAAATACATTGAATTGCTAATAATAATAATAGTTCAAACACAAAGCCGGCGGCAGTATATTACTTCAAAGTACGTGAACACGTGACGCCCACACCGTGCAAAAAGCTTTGAAATCGTCACAAACGCTTTCTTAAAGGTCCGAAGTCAGAATCAGAATGCCCTTTATTGTCATTGTACTCAGTGTGCAACAAGATTAGTCATGAATGATGCAATAAATCAAACAATGGGCCTACTTATCCAGTCCATTAAGTGGATATTAATATGAAACAGGGACTTACTTCAATGACACACGATAGACGGTCCTTCTGCAACTAAACTCGATTTTAAACTAGCCAACTTAATCCAGCGAACCTTACTGTTTTCACTCGTTATTGTCTAAAAAAAACACCTAGTCATTAAATAAAGGCAACAATTACACTACTGGTCTATAAATCACTGAATGGTTTAGGTCAGGGGTCTTCAATCCTATTCCTCGAGGGCCGGTGTCCTGCCCGTTTTCCATTTTACCCTGCTGCAACGCACCTGAACGATCGTTAATCCAACTTTTGTAGACCTTGCTGATTATCTGATCATTTGAATCAGCTGTGTTGCAGCTGGGAGAATTGGAAAACCTGCAGGATACCGGCCCTCAAGGAACAGGGTTGAGAACCCCTGGTCTAGGTCCTGAATCCATTCAAAAATGCTGATTGAATACAAACCCAGGTTACATGATATTTGGACCGCGTCACATTTAGAGTTGCCTACCATCAGAAATTCACTTCTTGAGCAATTTAGCTCCATTTTCCTAGTTTTGAAATTCTGTCAGGAACATTACAGGGGGGTAGCGCGTGGGACAGTTTTACAGTATATACATTTAATACGGAGGGTTTTTTTTGTCGTGACCAGCAACTTGCCACCTAGCATTAATTTGCCACGAAATACAAATTTTGAGCCAATGGAAGTGTGCCAGCTCGTAGCATCTTTGAATAGAGCTGTTACACTCAAGGTACTGCTTTTGTTCCTTCCAACATCAGTATTAACAGGAGAAACAAGTGGTACAATGGGTGTTTGTTTCACCTGCTCTGAAGATGCACTTGACTCATTCTGCTTTTCATTCTTCTCATCAAACAAAGGTGAATGTAATGGCATCAAATGCCTGCGATTATGTCTCACTGCCCCCTGTGGTAAGTCCACAGTATAAGACCTTGGTGTTGTGTGACTTTGGAAAATAGTGCCTGGTGTGCCCGTCAACCACACTTGTTCTTCTTGTGACACGTTACACTAAAGTTCTACTCTGTGACGTCTGTTGTAGTATGACACGTCCAATATCCTCTTCTCCCTTTCCTTTTGTGCGAGCGTAACGCTGTCCGGCAGTGACGGGTCCAACTGCGAAGGAAAGGTTGGTAGTGTTGTCCTCAGATGACGACCCATGAGTAGTTCAGCAGGGCTGAACATTCTGAAGAGGAGTAGCTGTAGATGCAAGAAGAGCTAAATTTCTCAGTAAGTTCTTTACAGTGTGGACTGCACGTTCCGCCTCTCCGTTACTTTGCGGAAACTTTGGGCTACTTGTGACATGCTCAAATCCATAAGCAGTTGCAAATTCTGTGAAAGTTAGACCAGAAAACTGGGGTCCATTATCTGACATCAGGACCTCAGGTATGCCATGACGGGCAAAATAAAATGATACAGATGGGTAACAATGTCTTTAGATTTGGTTTTGTTCAGCAAGGCAATCTCACCAAACCTAGAAAAATCACAACTCCTGGCTTCCCTTTATGCAATTTTATTAACACATTTCGCATTGCTGAAGGAATACCCAGTCTTGAATCTTTAAACAGCGAGTCGTCTTTGATTGTGAGTGTGGCTCGGTCAGGCCAATAGTTTCTCAGCAGTGGTTCTTGTTTTGCGTGATCTGGCCAACCTTGCCTGCACAAATCCATGACACGAGCACACACGTCTGTGCTCTCCATGAGTTCTATGTCCGACTGTTTCAGTGGTGAGCGTGACAGAGTATCTGCTGTCCAAAGCGACTTTGTAAGCATAACGCATAAGTCTCATTCTAATCCACTGGATCCTAGGTGGCAGTAAATCCAGAGCTTGTCCTCCGAATAAAGACACAAGGATTTGTGATCTGTTTCCCGACAGAAGTATTTGCCGATCAGATAATCACGAAATCACTGGGGGGGGAGTTAAAGCTTCTTTCAGTGTTTTGAAGGCTTTGTCTTGGTCCACACCCCAATAGCAACTGTTCTTTTTGGACAGATGATCTCTCAGAGCTTTATCTTTCTCTGCTAAATTGGGGATGAACCTGACCACCTGGTTCACTATTCCCAGAAAACCTCTGAGCTCCGCCTCATTTGTCAGCTCTTTCATCTCCATGATGGACTCTGTTTTCTTTGAGTTGGGACATAAGCCAGTGTCCGTAATGATGTGACCAACCAAGGAAAGTCATTGTGCTCTGCGGCATGTCACATTTTTCTACATTCAGAGTTAGGCCCGTTTTTTTAAGCCTTTGCAGGTTGGCACACATTCGATCGTCATGCTCCTCTTAGTTACGTCCCCATACTAGCACATCGTCCATGTGACAGACTACACCTTCAACTACCTAGATGACCTCCAACATTATGCGCTGAAAATGCTCCGGCGCAGAGTTGATGCCGAAAGGAAGGCGATTAAAGTGGAAACGCCCGAAGGGTGTTAGGAAAGTAGCTAGTCTGGCTGATTCCGCGGACAAAGGAATTTGCCAGAAGCCCATGTTTGCTGAACACTTTGGCTCCTGCTGACGTCCCAAGACTTTGTTTGACAGGTGGCAACAAAACTTACCCTGCACACATACTCACTTAGTCCAGTAAAGTCCACACACAGTCTTGGACTATTTTTCTTGGTAACAATGACAATGCCGGCGCACCAGTCCGTAGGTTCCTCCACTCGGGTGATGACTCCGAGCTCTTCCATCCTTCGTAGTTCCTCCTTTACTTTCCCCATTAAAGGTATAGGAATCCTCCTCGGGGTTTTCAATGAGTATGGCACAGCATTTGGCTTGAGTTTCATGTGGTATGCTTACTGCACCTCACTTACTCCAATGGACAGCTTGAGGTAGATTGCTTTTAAAGTGTCCATCGAAACATCCACGCGTAGCAGAAGACCAAAGGCCGTGATGGCAGGAAGGCCCAACAGTGGCGTGCCAAGATTTCTGACAACATAGACCTTTTCTGTAGTCTGTTTTGTCCTGCAGTTGAGTTGGAGTTTTAGGAACCCAGCAAACTTCAGTGGTTTCCTTCCGGGACCTAACAATAGCTTCTGCGGCTGCTTAAGAACGGGTATTGTAGATTTTGAAAATATATTTTCCAAGTCTGACTCCGATTCGGCAGTGACATCCTCTCAGTGTCGAGCTTGAACATAATTTTTGTGTCTCTCACCTTTATCTCCACTGTCCATGCCTGGTCTTCTGTTGAGATACAGTCAAGGAAAAAACTTTGCTCCTCTTCCTCCTCAATGCCCTGGACGTTCCGAATACGTCTACAGACACGTTGATAGTGGCCTTTTTTGCCACATGAATGGCATTTGGCATCATTGGCAGGACATTCATGTTTTGGGTGAGTAGATCCACCACATTTGTAGCACCGTGTGTCGGGTGTGCCATAGCTTTTAACTTTAAATTGTTGATGTGAGTTCACCTCTTTATTTCTGTACTCCAACATTTTTTTTCTGCTTATTTTTAACAACTCTATCTACAGAGCTCATATTCATTTGCATCACTTCTCAGAGCGGTTTGTTGCTTTTTGATCTCTGCAGATCCCCTACCCATATTCATTGCTTTTTCCAAGTCCAAGTCCTTTGCATGCGCTCAGGCAGCTTCATGTCAGCCAAGCCCACTACTATTCTGTCTCTTATAAGCTCGTCATGAAGCGCACTGTAATTGCAATGCGCCGCTAATGCATGTAGGGCAGTGACAAAAGCGTCTACAATCTCATTTGGCTCTTGTTTGCGCATATTGAAACGTGCACGCTCATAGATAATGTTTTTTCTTGACTATGAAGAAGTTGTGAAAGGCATCCCTCACTTTATTGCACTCCTTCTGTTCTGTTTGAGTTAGCTTTAATCCTCTCAGGACGTCATCTGCTTCGTCTGCCATGCAATATATCAATATGTTGACCTGACAGATTGCTTGCCTGTCGAAACCCCTTCCGTACCCACTTCATCCAGTCCGGTGGTTGTATGCTGAACGTAGCACCGGGAGAGCTTTCCGCCGTGCTAACTCCTGCACTCACTTGTTGAACGTTGTCCTTTTAAACATTTTTGCTCACCTCTCTCCCTCTGTCTCACTCGACTGCTTCCAAGTGCCTATCCGAACAGCTTCACAGCACTCCTGACACCATGTTGTGTTCTTCTATTGAACAAAAGTAACGTGGCACAACTGCAAGCTTGGCGGTGGCTTTAATATTTTTCTCTGCACACATCATATATAAGAAAACAGCGCATGCGCAATATATCCTGTCAGGTACGTGACCAAAGATCAGTCATCGACAAGATGAGAATCGGTGCCATGTACAGCACTTTCATTCACAATACAATACACCACACACGTGACCACGTATATTTTAAATAACGGCAGGACCCTAAACATACAACACAACACCATTCAATAAAGATGTTCTTGTTGTTTGCAGCTGTGTTTGCATTAACTCGGTTGCTTACGGTGCCTGCCAAACATGAAAGTGATCCGCGAAGTTTCCGCCTAATCGTCGCTTCAAGATTATGTCCGTCGGGGAGGGAGGTCAAGCAACTGTCTAAGTCATGTCGACAGAAGCATTGTGTGGATGTACATTTGTTCTCTGCTAGGAAAAAGCAAAAAAAATATATAAATAAAATAAAATAAATTAGAGCAACTATGGACACTTTCCTGAATGGTGGGGAGAGGGCAGTATGCACGCTTTATTCTCCTAAATACTTGCCAATATCTCCCTCCCGTTCCTTTTTCCACCATTTTGATTGATTGTATGTGCGCGCCTCATCCCATTTTGGTGCTTAAAATCATAAGAAGACAACATTGTGGGAAAAAAGGGCTGGAACCAAAGGAAGTGAATACCGTAGACGTGGAAAAACATTTTTTCGGCACAGCCACAGGAATTCCACGGGATGTTGCCATTTTCTTGCTATTCTTTACATGCCCGCAATGAATTATGGGTAATATGCTTTGGCTGATGTATATTGATCTGGGAGAGGGGATCGTCGAGCCTCAAAATCATCCTTCCATCGATCTTCTAAGCGGCTTCTCCTCACTAGGGCGGCTGGAGCCTATCCCAGCTGTCTTCGGGCAGTAGACGGGGTACACCCTGGATTGGTTGCCAGCCCATCGCAGGGCACACAGAGACAAACAACCATCTCTGCTCACACTCACACTTAGAGACAATATAGAGTGTTCAATCAACCTATCATGCATGTTTTTGGAATGTGGGTGGAGGCTGGAGAAAACCCACGCAGGCACGGGAAGAACATGCAAACTCCACACAGGAAGGCTTGAGCCGAAATCAATCCCACGACCTCTGCACTGTGACGCCATCGTGCTTACCAGTCGACCACTGTGCTGCCCCCTCAAAATCAACGTGGCGTAATTTCAATCAATAGCGATAAAAATTTGGTCAACAAGTGGGCTTAAGTGTAAAAGAAAAGTTTCTCATCAAACAAAAATCTTCAAGAAAAGAAAATCTCAAATATACTTGTCATAAATGCACAAGTAGACTCTCTAAATTTAGGGCCAACATTTCACAATTTAGGGGCAAGCTAGAGCTCTGAACTGGGGAACAAGGATAAACATGTTTGTTTTTGGAAGATATGAAGGGATTGCGCTTTATAATGTGATTTTATAAGATTTTTATAAAGTTTTGTCAAATTACAGAAAACTTTGGCGGTTGTCAGAAATTATACATAGATGCTTGCGTGCAATTGCTTCCAAAAGGAATCAGTTTTTTTCTCCAGGGTCTTTAATAATGCAATAATGTGATGAGCACAAAAGGTATTCCAATCGATCTTATGAATTGATCACCCTCTGGCAACTTCCAAGATGTAAACACATCCTTCTGCCTTTTTGTCAAGGCAGGCTTGAAAGTGCAATAACCTACTTCGTTTTGTATTCAAATAAAAATGAGTGGCTTGCCAAATACTTTTGGGAAAAGGAAACTGATCAACACCAAGGTGGAGGTTTTGCTGGAAGAAAAACTGAACAATTTGTTTCTGCTCAGCTTTGCATCTCCAGTCAACAATTACATTACTAAGCCGTTGTTCCTCAATCTGCTCTTATCTGAATACCATTTTAATGCTACACTGGAGGACATTGTTATCCAGCTCTTCTGCAGCCCAGGCACTTAGCCTGTCAGCTGAAGGGCCCAACGGTTCAATGAAGATTAATTATGATGCTGTGGTCAGGGTAATGAGATGTGCTGCATGGTGATGGCGATTGTCAGTGCTATTCTCTTCAGTGTTTACCTGGGCATTTTTCTCCCAGAGAATTTTTGGTCGTAAAGTATAACTAATTCATCTTTAAAAGGTGATTCACCCCTGCCAAATTGTCAGTGTTGATGCTACTACACAATTAATTGATGCATTTATTCTTCCCTTCTCCATCACGTTTCTTCGGAGTTGGAGTGGAGCTGACTGGTAAGGGTCAGTCGATCACAGAGCACATGTAAAAAAATATGCAACCCAACTGTTCCGTTATAATGCAGTTCTATAATCAAAAAGGTGTTCCAGTAATGTCTAGTAAAGGATATGTCGCATAAATAGGTATGCAAGTGCGACAAGGAGCCTTGCAATAACAACAATAACAAAATGAAATATGCAAACATGGATGCAGATTTTTTTTCTTTCCTTCTGTTAAAGAATGTCTAGTGTAGATATTGTAGTCGAAATCTAAAAATCCATTTATTTGTTCTCATTAAAACGATGTGAATGGTTTACTGATATGTTTTTATATCTCTGGTGAATGAAAGCCTGCATAGCAGACTTCAGCTCATCATCATCTTTCTCATCTTCCTCTTGGAAATATCCCATAGATTCTCCCTAAGATTGAGAGGGCTGGTGAGTCTGCTAGCCAATCTAGAGCAGCAACATTACGTCTATTTAACCAGTTAGGGTAGATGCCCAGTGGTGTTTGTGGCATGCAATCAGCATCGTCAATGTGTGTCAGCAGAAGAATTGATAAACTGCTCTAAAATTGAATGGTAAACAGCTATGTTGTTGTCAATGACATCTGACAAACATTGCAGATCATTAGATCATAAGGCATCAAAATACTTCTTCGGAAGAATTCAAGCCACAAATCCACTTTAGAAGTTGGCAACTTGGCGAACAAGGCTTAATATCTAACTTAAAGAGCAATATTATGCACTGCACTTAATGTAATTCAAAGTGTAGCAACTGTTAAATTGTACCCTTTTATAAATTTTTTTTAACAAATTTGTGTTGAATTTTTATTTCACAATCTTACCATGGTGTTTTATCATTTCCCACAAAAGTAAAACACCAATTCCTTACAAAATGAAAACTAATAATAAAACTAAAGTGTTTTTGAAATAATTAAAACCAATAAAAAGTAACAAAGCCTCCACGAAAACTAATTTCAACTAACAACATTTAAATAACAAAACTACAAAACAAAACTAAAAACTAACAATGAAGCAAATATTTTTCAACATCGCCGTCAAAATGCATCGCTTTTCGCCAGTGAACTATAAAGACCGTGGTACTTTGGGCTGCTCAGCCTATAGAAGCACATAACAATAAAATCACTGGACAAGTCAATTTCTTAGTCAATGCTATTATGAAGAAAAACTCAATATTTCAAGTTTTTATACATTACCACGAACTTGTAAATTATTGACAACCTCTCCACAATATCGTATTTTGAGGTTCATATTGTGATATTGTATCGTGACATTTGGATATCATTACATACCTAGCAAATAATGCCTTTTGAAAGACGGCGCAGACAGTCTACAATGCTTAATGTGCATGTAAAAAAGCTTAACGTGGCATAACGTTAGAAAACTACGACCAATTGCAATTAAAATTCACATGCACATCTCTATGTGAGATGTACACATGAATTTTCATAACAATTAGTTTTCTAAAAACTCACATTGCACTTTGTTTCATGAAGTGATTTCGACTGTCCCAGAATTTATAACAATTTTACCCAAGCTTGCGTTCTGAAAATGTCATCTTTTTGTAACTACTTGCCATTGTTTTGCCACGATATTCTTGACGCAAAGCTGAAGAACTTCGGAAACAAAATAAGAATTTGATACAAGGGCAAATCATTTTTTATGCACTGTAAGCGCAATCATAACCCAAGCTCCAAGGCAGCGCACTGCGCCGTCCCAGCTGACCAGGCAATGCTATTGGCGAGCCAAGCAATGTGATAGATTGGGTTCCACGGTTGGTTCTTTTTTCACCCTCTTTTTTTCTTCTGCGTCTAATCTCAGCCTGAGCTGCAATGCAGTTCCCCGCAGTCTTCCACTCATCTCAGCTGGCCATCAACCTGGGTTTCACACTGGTTAGAAAGCCAAGAGTGCCTTGCTTTAAATGTTTTTTTAGTTGCATCATCACATCCTGTTCTGGACGAAAATTTTCAGTGCCTGAATTGAATTTTGGATGCATCCCTATGTTGACGTGTATTTCATCTGATTCTTCTTTCTTAGGACGCTGGGCCTATTGTAACAGATAGGAACTGGAAAGGCATCGGTATCTCCCTCCTTGTCATTCTGGTGGTGCTTTCACTCATTGGACTCTCAATTGTTCTGCTATCAAAAGGTGGGACTGACTGCACATGCTGACATTGTTTAAACACTGAAGGAAACCTTTTCTTAAATGTGTCTGTTCTCCCTTTTTCTCTACGTTGGCTTTCTCCAAAGGTCATGTACTTTACTTGAATATATGTTAGGTGGAAGTAATACTTTTGATGGATGCCCATTGTTAGTAGTGCATTCATTTGCAATTCTTGCTCAATATATCACAGATTTGAATAAAAGTTTGGATCAGCCAAGTGGCCATAACAATCCTTAGGGTTTGAGACAAACTTCGGAGCAGAGTGGGAATGGCTGTTTTTTTTAAGATTACAACAGGTGATGGTGCAAACCTACTACCCCGTTTAGAGACGGCAGTCCTAGTTTGACATTGACTGCTTTTGATTCCTCTTAAACCGTTGGTTCTCTCTGGCCAGGATTTTGACATTGCTGTCTCAAAGAAATGCCCCATCTCTTTTGAGATACCAGAATCTGGACCCGTAGAGACAGCACTCAATGTTGTGTCACGTGTTTGAGGAGAGCAAACATATCAAACTTGTTTACCCAAGGACGCATCCAGACCGGCCTGTATTCAGTCTGAAGATATTTGTAAATGTTTATTACTAACCGCTCACAAGTCAATAGAATTTATACCACTTAGACAGCAACTCCCATGATGCAGGGCAGCTGCTGCCCTGGTCACATTTAAAGCCGACTTCCGATTAAATAGAGCGACACATGCAAACACCTGTTCGGAAAAGGGCACCCTTCCATCCATTATCTGTACCGCTTCTCCACACAAGGGTCGTGGAGGTGCTGGAGCCTATCCTAGCTATCTTCGGGCAATAGGCGGGCTACACCCTAAACAGGGCACACATAGACGAACAACCATACGCGCTCATACTGACATCTAAGGGCAATTTAGAGTGTTCAATCAACCTGTCATGCATGTTTTTGGAATGCGGGAGTAAACCGGAGTACCCGGAGAAAACCCACGCAGGCACGAGGAGAACATGCAAACTCCACACAGGAAGGCCGGAGGTGGAATCGATCCCACGACCTATGCACTGTGAGGCCATTGTGCTAACTAGTGATCCGTGCCGCCCAGAACAAGGTATGTTCTGTGTAAACGTTCGACCTGAGAGCTTAGCTACCGTAATCAGAATCATTTAAATCGGAAAATCAAAAAGTCTCCTTGTAAACCATGGTCCTGACATGATGCATGGATCAGCACCATTTACATTTGAGATAGCCCTGTATATGGCTAAACTAAATGCAGACATTGAAAATAATGGCTTCCAGCGCAGAGGTTGTAGACTCTGGATGTAAGACTGCATATTTTGTTAATACAATACAATACAATACAATACATTTTTATTTATACAGCACATTTCACAATAGCTGGAGCTGTAGCAAAGCCCTTTTCATATGGTGTAATATAAATTAGCAGGAAACTGGAATACAAACTAAAACACAAACACATACAACATATACCAGAAGAACATAAGAACAGCGACAGTCTCATGTTGCGTAGAAAGCTAAAGAATAAAAATATGTCTCCAAACGAGTTTTAAAAGTGCACAGAGAAGGGCTTGCCTAACATTCAATGAGAGGTCATTCCATAGGGAAGGACCGGCAACAGAAAAGGCGCGATCCCCCCTGAGGCTGCACTTAGTCCTCGGTACCTCCAGCAGCATTTGGTCCACAGACCTGAGGCAGCGGGCAGATGCGTAGGGGTGGAGGCCATTTAAAGATTTGAACACCAACAGAGGTATCTTGAAGCAAACTCTAAAGTGCACTGGTTGCCAGTTATGTATGGGGTTATGTGATCCGTCTTTTGAGCTCCAGTTAAAAGACGAGTAGCAGCATTTTGCACCATTGGAGGCGCTTGAGGGAGCACTGGCTGACTCTAAAGTAAAGTGCATTACAGTAAAATAGCCTAGATGTAACAAAGGCATGTGATATTTAATATGAATAAAGAATCCAAATCAAAAACATCAGGCCAAGTTAACAGTGGCCAACGGCAATACAGTACTGTGGACACAAGTTTACTCTTCTTTTATGCTAATCTCCTTTACATGTTATTGGGGTGTGAGTGTTTTTGCTGTTGATTTACAAGCTCAGATGATGGAAAAGGGAGATTTCATCACACATTCCCTTGGTGTGGATGAGAGCACGACTGACAGTACACAGCTAGCAATATTAATCCACAGAGGAGACTCCAGTTGGTGCATCACAGAGAATCTTTTAGGTTTTAAATATATTCATGGCACAACCCCAGGAAACAACATATTTGATGATGTGTAAATGACATTAAACTGCTCTGGAACAATGAAACTAACAACAGATGGAGCACCTGCAGCGCATGGGGAAAAAGTGGATTAATGGGAAGGTGAGAGAAGATGCATTGCAAACGGATAATTCCATTGGGGAGATGACAGTGTATCACTTTATCCTACACCAAGAAACACTCTTCAGCAAACCCCAAACCAATTATCCATAAATTTGTGTAATTATAAGATAAGGAGATTTAGTAGTGCTCAACTGTTCTTGTGTTCCTTGAGAAATGGATAAAAGCTTACTTTTTGAAGGGAGTGCAGTCAATTATGTCGAGCACTGAACGTTGATTTACTTTTCAGAGTTATAATCGCCCCTCTGAGAAAGTCCATAACTGGACGACCCACATCTTGTTAGAGCCTCCCTGATGTGTTTGCTCTTTCTGTCATCCGCTCATTGTGGTATTCTTCTCTGGCATCACTTAACAGTCCCAAAAATTGCAGTGCATTCTCTTTGATATCTTCAATAGTGAAACTGATGTTGTCCATAACTTGACTCAGTGAGATATTTGATCTCAGCAACGTACCTGAATCAGTGGCTTGTTTTTGGTCACTTACAAATGTCTAGTAATTTTCTTTCCACCTCTTAAATAGGGAACAGTATAGGTACACACATGAGAATCATGAGCCCATGGCAGAGCCTTGTTTTTTTCCTGTGGAAACACATGATTAAATTAAATTTGGGCCTACAAAAATTTGAAGTAAATCACATACGTAATGTGAAATGAGGTTGGTCCTATCCTAAGGGCAGGAGTACCATTTTAATCATTCATTCATAGTGTCTATTTGCTACAGTTGAAGATATATAGAGGGGTAACATTAAAATATACAATAATGTATTTATTTATTTGCAAATTTGGTTGTATATTTCCACCAACAATATGAGAATTTCAGTTAGACATTTGCCATTGTTGTGGGTGCGACATTTATCACCCCTTACATCTCGTCTTGTCCCTCCCCCCTTGAAATGCGCATTCACGTCAAATAAGACCCAATTCTCAGTAAACTTTCGGGGTTGGGTCACAAACAAGGTGCATTATGGCACTGCTGTACGAAGACAGACCCCGACCTCCCTTGATTCTACACACGCCCCCTTGGCAACAAGTACAATGTCAACAATGGCATCAACAAACGAGAAGAAGGGGGAAACGCATCAATGTTATTGATATATTTGTGTTTCATAGTAATGACACACATCGTGTTCAATACAATACTACAATTACGTGTTTTGAGTTGTGGGTTTAAGCGCTGTCTGTAGATCTGGCTGTAGGACCAAACAACAATGCTTAGAAGCCAGTTGCTTCTGAATTCCATGAAAAATTGATTTTCATACCAATGCCCGACGATTGGCTGGCAACCAGTTCAAGGTCTACCACACCTACTGCCCGAAGATAGCTGGGATGGGCTCCAGCACACCCCAGAACACTTATGAGGAGAAGCGACACAGATATTGGATGGATGGATAACACTTGACATTTCATTAGATATTTGTAGGTTGTTGTAATTAGCCGTGCTTTAAAAGTTGTTGCTTAAAGGTCGCTGGAAGCCGGTCGGAGCTAATAGCATCGATGCTAGGCTGCCTCTGAATTGTTTGGCATCCGTTTTTCAATGTTTCGTTGTGCAATCAATAATGTAATGTAGTTATTATGAGGAAGTAATGTCTCACCCTGCAGGTGGCTCGAATTAATGACGTAGCGGATCTAGTGCGCTCCAATCCCATTCTTAGGGGGATTTTTTTCAACAAATACGTTAAAGGTGGAGGGGCAAGACAGAGATAAGGGTTTAAGGCGAAGTAATGGGATTGGGCCTCAATGTTGAGATAATTGGCCCGAGTGAAGGTCTTGATGTATTTATTTTTTTAAATTGTCTGTTGGCAAATACTATGCGTCATTATCATTTCAAACTCATCCTACATAATTCCTTTCAAAATAAATCAGCAACAGATTTGGATAATTTACTGTATTTGATTTTGAAAAGGGTGGCACGGTGGACGAATGGCTAGCACGATGGCCTCACAGTGAGAGACAGCATCGGGCGTGGGTTCACTCCCGGCTCCGGCCATCCTGTGTGGAGTTTGCATGTTCTCCCCGTGCTTGCGTGGGTTTCCTCCGGGTACTCCGGTTTCCTCCCACTTTCCAAAAACATGCATGGCAGGCCGATTGAACACTCTAAATTGCCCCGAGGTATGAGTGTGAGTGCCGATGGTTGTTCGTCTCTGTGTGCCCTGCAATTGGCTGGCAACCAGTTCAGGGTGTCCCCCGCCTACTGCCCGAAGATAGCTGCGATATGCTCCAGCACCCTCTGCGACCCTAGTGAGGAGAAGTGGTACAGAAGATGGATGGATGGATGATTTTGAAAAAAATGCACAGAAAATACAAGGGTGCTGGGATCACTTTGTAATTGGGTAAAAATACCAGTTACTGCATTCCTATTATCATATTTAGTCCGTTTTTGTAAAGTGATCCATAGATAATGAATTATAGATGGCAAAGCTCAATCTAAAGGGTTTCACATCACAGTTTGCAAGTCAAAAAATAGCATTTTTCGCCTCATCAAAACACATTAAATTCCAAAACTGATAATCACAGTTTTTTAAGTTGTTCCAATTGAACCACCGAGACGATCCCCAAACTTAGCTGTGCTTGTCTCACTCACCTCACCTATGCGCTGTCAGCGTCCGTTTTCGTCATGTCATGTTTTTGTTTACGTTTGCTCAACTGGCGTGGGGGGCGTTTCCTTCCAGCGCGTGTCCTGTCGTGGTGTTTTGTCTGGAGAGACGCGCCCACCAGTCCCGCACCTTTTACTCGTTGACTCCTTGATTAATTCATTATTTAAACGCCCTGCGCTGACTACTCGGCGTCGGTGCATTGCCCTTTTTTGGACGTCACTTTTGCTCTTTGTCCCTCATTCACGCTCATAGCTCATGGTTATTTGTAACTGTCGCTCATCCCTGGTTCCTTTCCCGGTTTCCTAGTCAAGTTTTTGCTCTGTCTAGTCACGTTTTGTTCGTCTTCGTTATTTTGCACTTTGTTACGTTTGTTTCTCCTAGTATCTTGTTTGCCCTACCATTTCATTTAAATTCCCTTTAAGTTACCCTTGCCTGGCTTCCCTGCATTTTGGGTCCTCCTCCTCCTCCACCCGCTGATCGTAACATGCGCTGGTAGTCGAAGATTGAGGCAAGCTAACGAGCTTCGGTTAGCTAGGTAGTGTGGCTAAAAATGCCCAAATCTTTATCCATCTTGCACTAATATTGAGTAGCTAGCCGGCTACTGTCAGTAACGGTACAAACCAATCTCTGAATTATCTTGAGGGGTTTACCAGCCTGCTTTGATCTGCAGCGAGGACTCTTTCCGACCTGTCAGACCGCTAATGGAATTCTCCATCACGCAGTCAACTTTCCAGCGGGCTGATTAACAGAAGGAGCAAGATCTTTTGTGGGATTTTTGGGCTATTGGTGGGAAATTAGGACCAAACCTTGCCATGACTTCAAAAAGTCTGCAATTGGGTGACCCCCAAACAACCACCTTTCCCCCTCCAACACCAAAGGTTTATTATTTTATAAACTGTAGATCTAACAAAGCAGAACTATTGTCCAAATGAATCTTGTCAATTCATTTCAACATAGGTCCTGGGCACCAATACTGTATGCTACAAGATTGTGCAAAAGAATATTTTTTTTTGTTTCACCTGAGCACAAAAATAGAACTACTGCGAGTGAGTTTGCAGTTCATAACAAATAATAGGTTAAAATATCGGAATTTGTGAATGACAAACCAGGGGTTCACTATATGCCAAACACAAAGGGAATCCCCTAAATCCAAATCACCCTAAAAGATATTGTCACACACGCTGGAGAAACTAGCCACTGATGTGCCATTTACCACCAGGCAGTTGAATGACGAGTCATTATGTAAACCAATCATCATCATCATCATCATCATCATCACTCACCAGCAATACCAGGCAACAACAATAATGGGAGCAGCTGCCATGTGACAACCTCCAGAAGGCACAGAGACATGAATATTTCAACTCTGCAACTACACACCACCCTATAAGTTACCGCCCTATAAGACTTCTCAGACAATTTCTTTTTTTTTTGCCACAAAGATAAAGTATTTTACATCAGACAGAGATTACTGGACCCTTATTAAAAGTCAAATCAAGATTGAAGTCACCATTCTATTTTCCCAGTGGGTTTTACCTCAAGTTGGAGTCCAAATTCATACAAACTAATGGCATACAAACAGATACGGAAGACATGAGATCGCCATGTTTTCTTCAATGTCTGGTGCCACGAAAGGTGTATCAAGTGACTAACTGACATTAAAGAAAACATGGAATGGCTAAAAGCACCATTTTTGGCAAAAAAAATGCTCAAGCTATTTTTACAAGAACTTTTGAGGTAATTTTGGTTAGAATCAACAAACCCTCTGGAAAATCTCCAAATTAGCTCTTAAATTCATCTCTTGTGAGCTGCTTTTGTTTTCATTCATATATGGTCTCCAAAAATTACTGAATTATCCTCAGTTTTTAAAACCGAAGAAACAAGGGTGATTTCATAATTTTTTTTTCCATGGATGGATCTAATAGGGTGACACGGTGGGTGACTGGTTTAGCACATCTAACTCACAGTGCAGAGGTCCAGGGTATGATTACGGGCTCTGGCCTTTCTATGTGGAGTTTGCATGTTTTCCCTGTGCCTGCGTGGGTTTTCTCCGGGTACTCCGGCTTCTTGTTGTGTGACTTTTATGAGCGCTCCGTTGTTCAGACTGGGAGCTTTACACAGTGTGTTAGCACCCTCTGTTGGGGACGGTTTGAGACCACAGTGAGTTGACAACAGACCAGTATGTACGTTCGGGAGAAAGCTGGATAAAAGGGTCACTGGCCACAATGCCGTTGTCTATCTTATCATTGTTGTTATTGCAACCAAGAAACATCACAGGTTAGGTTAACCTTTACAAAGCAGATGCTGCCCAAAACACATCACTCATGACATCTCTTTAAAGGGGCTGTCACCACTTTGATAGCACTTTTCTACCTACGGTACTCAAAACCCTTCATTCACCAACTGATGACATACCATCAGGATCAAATGCGGGTTCAGTATCTTGCTCAAGGATACTTTGAAATGATGAGCGACAGTGAAGTTAATCTGTCTGCTTGGACTGCTGTTCGAGTTTCCTAAAAGCGGTATGATATCTGAGGGGACTGACTGACAGACAATAACGAGAGGGAACCTGCTGTGTTCGATGGAGAACTTACCCCGCTGTTCATTTTGGATACAGAAGATGAGGACTTTGACGGATTTGTGGATGCGGACGTAGCAGAAATTGACATGAGTACATCGTTAAATACTTCAATAAAGTACAACCGATCATTTTTGCTCCTGCTGCCTTCTTAAAAACAAGCATGCTACCATGCATGCTCGCTTATGTTTTAGCATGCATGCATGTTGCGCTTAGGTATGTTTAGACATGCTGAATACAGGAATAACATCCTCAACCGAGACCGCAACCTTTAATACGGTGCAACCTATGGTCGTGAAAATACGGGAAGTTAACTGAACTCTCTAACATGTCCCTCGGTGTGATTGTGAATGGTTGTTCGTCTTTTTGTGCCCTGCAATTTGCTGGCAACCAGTTCAGGCTGTTCTCCACCTACTGCCCGAAAAAGCTGGGAAATGCTTCAGCATTCCCCTGATCCTCATGAGGATAATGTATGTATGTAAGGTCTGCTATGGGCCTTCAGTCTGTTTGTACTTATGGCTGTTTTAAAATAAATTTATTCAGCATTTTGACCTATTGAAATTCTTATGTTGTTGTTTTGTGTAGACGACCGTGGAAACTCTTTGGGATCACAAATGACACTGGATGATATCTTCCAAAGGAACTTCCAAGTACATGTTCCAGATGCCAAGTGGATCAATGGTATGTATTTTGAAGAAGTAACTGCAATTTAAAACATAAAAAATACTACTACCCATGTTTGCTGAGTTAAAATAGTTTAGTCTGGACAGTTAATATTTGAATGGCTAATTCTGTGTGTTGGTGTGCAGCCGTTTTCTGTTTAAAAATTACTCAAAAGAGGTAAATGTGGAACATGGCCTATACTAATGAAAAGAAGGCTGATTGGAATAATAACATCATCCAGTAAAGCTTTGGGGGAAAATGGAATACATGCATGTTAAGTATTGAGCTCCTGCACCCATGGAGTCCGGATGGGCACCTCCTGAAAAAGCGACACGTGGGTCCCTCTTCCCATGGGCTAACCACCAGTAGGAGGGGCAAAAGGGGGCGGAAAAAGGTGGAAACCTTGGCAGTCTGATCCTTGGCTGCAGAAGCTATCTCAAGGGGCATGGAATGTCAACTCTCTGGCAGGGAAGGAGCCCGAGTGGGTGTGTGGGAGAGAGAGGACAGTCGGGCTTGCCTCCACACACAGTTTGAGATGGGTCTTACCCTCTCCTCTCTGGAGTTTCCCATGGTGAAGGGTGTCAAGCAGGTGTGGAGATACTTAGTGCCTCCCAGCTTGGCACCTCTCCATTGGGTTTCACTCCATTGGACAAGAGAGTTGCTTCCCTACGCCTTTGGGTGGAGGCCACTTCGAGACTGTTGTTTTTGCCTATACACCAAACAGCAGTGGAGAGTACACACCCTTTTTGGAGTCCTTGGAGGTTGTGCTGGATCGCGCTCCACTTTGGGACTCCCTCTTTTTGCTAGTGGAATTCAATGCTCACCTGGGCAATGTCAGTAAGACCTGGAAGGTTGTGACTGAACGGCACTGCCAATTAGAACCCGACCGTTACTGGACTTCTGTGCTCATTATTGATTGTTTATAATGAACACCATGTTCAGACGTAAGGGTGGCACCAGGACACCCTAGGCCACAGTTCAATGATAGACTTTGTGGTGGTGTCATCAAATTTGTGGCCACATGTTTTGGACACTTGGGTGAAGAGAGGGGTGGAAATGTCAAATGATTACCATCTGGCGGTATGTGAGCTCCAATACGGATGAAGATCTGGATCTGACATGGCAGACGCAAACCTATTTTGAGTGTTTGTTGGGAACGTCTAAAAGATTCCTGTCTAAGATTTTGGACACCAGTGGTATAGGTCACCGTCAAGTTGAAGGAGGAGTCCTGTTGGCCATTTAGACCTGTACCTCATCCTGTCATGAAGCAGCTGATAGGTACCGGCGAGCCAAGCAGAACACAGATTTGACGGTCACAGAGGTAAAAACTCTGACATAGGATGAATTTGGCGATGCAATGAAAATCAACTTCTGGATGGCTTCATAGTTCTTTATCGGTTGTCTTCAGTGGGGCAAGTAGTGTACCATAAACGCTGTGTATAGGGGTGACTAGGGGCTGCTCCCCTCGACGTGGTAAGTCTGTGGGTAGAATGTTTTGAAGACTTCATCAATTCGACTGATATGCCATCCTTTGAGGAAGCAGAGTCTGGAGTTTCTGATGTGGTTAAAAAGCTGCTCTGTGGCAAAGACCCGGGCTAGGATAGGGACAGTGCCTCAGGATTAGCAGACTACGGTGGTGGTCCGCCTTTTTAAGAAGGTGTACCGTAGTGTGTTCCGCCGAGGGATCACCGTCCTCAGCCTACATGGTAAGGTCTATTCAGGGGTGCTGGAGAGGAGACCACAGGGAAGTCGAATCTCAGATTCAAGAGGAGCAGTGTGTTTAGCATCCCGGCCATAGAACAGTCAACCTGCTCTATACCCTCAGCATGGTCCTCATGTGTACTGTTGGCTTCTGCAAGCCACGATCTCCAACTCTCACTGTTGTGTGTTCGCAGTTCGTGCGACACAGTTAGGATGAAAGTCAGCACCTTCCGATCTGAGATTATGGTCCAAAAATGATGGAGTGCCCTCTCTGGGTCAGAGATGAGATCCTACCCCAAGTGGAGGAGTTCAAGTATATTGAGAATTTGTTCATAAGTGAGGGCAGGACTGATCAGGAGATGGACAGGCAGATCGGGGCAGCATCTTCTGTGATGCGGACTGTATCTCGATTTACTGGTCAATCCAAGTTCTCACCAACACCAATGGTCACGAGTTGTGGGTCGGATACATGTGGCCAAAATGAATTTCCTCCGCAAGGTATTCGTGCTCTCCCTTAGAGATAGGGTGAGAAGCTCGGTCATCTGGGAGGGACTCAGAGTTGAGTCGCTGCTCCGCCATATTGAGAGGTGCCAGTTGAGGTGGCCCAGGCATCTCAGAATCTTTATTGTCATTATACTCAGTGTACAATGAGATTGGAGAGCTCACCTCTCCATTGCAAATATAAATGATAAAATAAAATGATAGATTTATTTTATATAGAAATATATATATATATATATATTCTATTTATTGCACAATAATGGGCATTCTGATTCTGAATAATGGGTGCCACACGTTGCAGTTCTACAAGGCAAGGGTAGTTGTTGGCAATAGTTAAGCATGGAGATGGCTCGCGGGAAGAAACTGTTTTTCAGTCCGTTTGTCTTTGTGTGGATGCACATGTAGCGCCTGTCTGAGGGTAACAGGTGGAAGATTTGTGAGCTTGGGTGAGTATTGTCCTTGATGATCTTCTGTGCTCTGCTGAGGCACCGGGTGGTGTCGATGTCCGACAGGAAGGGGAGAGGGCAGCCAATTATCCTCTGCGCTGTTTTGACTCTCCTCTTAAGCCTTACTCTGCCTCAGTACACCTCCAGAGACTCAGAAAGTTTGTTAGTTACGATCCCACTGTGACGCCTGCCTGTTGAAGTGTTTGTCTCACCGGCATGAGGTCCTGGCACAACCAAGGACACACTTGAGAGCCGATGGACTATTTCATTACTCATTAATTGTAAACAATCTTTAGGCATATTAATATTGTTTCCATGTGTTCACTGTCAATTGTCTGTTGTATTCCCGGGGACTGATTTATCAAACGATCATCCAAAGGATATTTACAAAAGAAAACACCTGCCGTGATTTAGATCTGTCAAATGCCTTAATTGGATTCTTGGCCTCAAAGGATTGTGGTTTTAGGATTACATTTGAGTTATTGCAGCAAACACGTCAACTCATTGGGCTCAATAATTTTTTATTATTGTTTTCTAATGTCCTGTTAATGAATTTCGGTCTCCTAGGGTACCACTGGGATTTTACCAATTATTCTTTTGCGCGTTTATTGTCAGAGTGTGAGTGATACAATGGCCATCAGGTTACCAATGGGATGATTGAAAATGACGATTTGCATGCAAATTGAAATGCTATTTTCGTGCAATGTTTCTTTGTATGGTAAACTAATTTAACCTAAGATTTAAAATAATTAATTTTCCATGTCACTTCTTCTTTATACATCATCCTGACTTGTCTCCTTTGATTTATGTAGAGATAGATGTTTGCAAGCAACTCAAAATTGGTTGAAATGCACTTTAAATTGTTTAATGGTGAGTAACACAGTGAGGAGGTGTTTTTTGAAAGGATTCCTTGTTTTCATGTTGTGTACAAATAGAGCCAAGTTATTTTTTAAGATTTAATATACACATTTAAGTTAGGATTCAGGCAGCATCAATAACCAAAAGCATTACTATTTTCTCAAATTTCATTTGTGAATTATGTACTCTGGAAGAATCAACTAATACATCCAGATAAGATGAGAGGATTGACTGTAGTTTAATATTTTCACACTCATTAACTGCAGAGGTGGGCGTTTATACCCGTCCGTCTGTACTGACAGAAGGCCCATCAATCCGTTACTGATTAACTCCCATTTTTGATACCTGACAACTGATGGTAACTTTGATAAGCTGATGGAATAAGTGTTGCTGGGGAAAAAGAAGAGAAGCAGGTGGAGCCGCAATAATAATCTTAGAATGTATATATGCATGTATATAAATTGTTTCTTACGTAACTTATTCACCATTCATTTTTAAGAGGTTATTGATCAAACATGGCTTGTCTCAAATTGAAGTCCTTGGGTGATGGTGTTGGTGGTGCCCAGGAAGCGGAAGAAATCCACATTCGAGGTGGAGGGTTGTGTCAGGGTGAGGGCCACCGTGGGACTGTGATCTTCCTGAAGTCCACAATCATATCTTTTGTTTTGTGGGTGTTAAGCTGCAGGTTGTTGCGGTTGCACCAGGCGAACAGTTCAGGACACCTCCCTCCTGTCGGCAGATTCATCACCGTCTGAGTTAATCCCGATGAGGGTCGTGTTGTCCGCAAATTTGATACATTTTACGGACTCATGGCTGAAAACGCTGATATCGGTGTATAGAGAGAAGAGTCAGGGACAGAGTTCACCGCCCCGAGGCACTCTGTGCTAACCACAGGCGAATATGCCGTGATGGGCTTCAGCAGGTCCTCAAAGGTTCACACCAAAAGATAGACACCTTGTTAGTCAGTCCTTCTGTCTTACTTGTTTTTCCTCAGGGCTGTGTTATTTAAAAATCAAATTAGAGGTATAAGATATAAGCGAGGGATTGTTTTCACAGATCATTTTCCCAATGTACTATAAACTATATATATATATATATATATAAAAAATTTTCCCCAACTCCTCCTTCAAATACGGAAATAAAGACTGGTGGTTATGATTTGAAGAAGTCATTTATGGCAAAGTGTGAATGTTTGTCTATATGAGCCCTTGATTGAATCACAACCACTTCAAATCATCTTGAGAACAAGCAGTACAGAAAATGATATTTTCTGTTTTAGAAAAAGAAATCATCTTTCTAAACTGGGATGGAGACTTATTGAAAATCAACACAGAGAGCAACAGGACAGAGCTCTTGCTGAAAAACACAACTTTTGTAAGTGTTTACTGCAGCATTTGAAAGAAAAAAAAAAGGTCAACTAGCTTTTGAAACATTTGTGAAAGTCCTTTGCATTCAAATGTTTTGTCTTTGATGTCGTGTCCTTCTCACAGTCCACCTTTAAAGCTTCAAAGTTTGCAGTTTCTCCTGATCTGAACTTTATTCTTCTGGGATATGATGTCAAGCAGGTAAGACATCAGTAATCATGCCGCATACAGATGCTTGCTGCGAGTGGTGTTTTACTTGCAGGGCTTTATAGTTCATGAGCATGAGGTGTGACTAACATTTTTATCCCAGTCTTCCCTAGGGAGCTTTCGCTTTCTACATACTGCACATCCTGTTGAAGCCTTGTTAACTATTGAAGTTATAATACTATTTATAATCAAAGAAGAAATCATTTATATTTATAAGTCTATGACCATAGCAGTAATATAGCTGATTCTGTTTCATTACATTGGTTTAGTATATCTCTCTGTGCAGTAGTGAAACCCAAGGAGCCCTAATTTTGTAGACAGGCACATGTGCGCGCCGCGTAAAAACTGGCAAATCTTGATTTTTGTGACAGGGCAAGGCAAGTTGACCATGTTCTAGCATTTGTCAGAATTTACTACGCCTCACGAGGTTTGCTGCCGGACCAATGGTGTCTATGAATAATGTGGTTGATTTCTTTCAATCCCTTGACATTCTTACCATGAGTTGACCAACCCACAGGCGCGATGGTAGTAAAGAAGTCCTGTCAGAAGTCGTATAGTTGAATATTTTCATATTATTGTGCCACTTGAAATTTCTGTCGTTCACTCGGCCCCATAGTACATCCGTTCTAGGGGGCCTATTGGAATGCATTTAATTCCACGTAATCATGTCATTAAGGCATCGATGGACCAATCACACACTCGTATGATAAACTATGATAATTTTCAGCCAATCCAGATGAAGAGGAATTTCCTTTTATAGAGCATACACGCAGTATCTGCCATGTTGGCTGCTACCGCTGCAGAGTGGAGGTGGCTGGGGCTGCCCGGCTTCTCTCAGAGGCTGTCAGGAATGTGGCGCTCGCCGGAATCCCCGTGGAAAAAGAGGGGATGCCGACGTAGGCATCTCGGCCTTCTGTAAAACAGATACCCTGGACCACGCACTCGATTGTGACGAGAGAAGAGAGCGACCTGCGGGCCATAAGAGCCGTCAGTCAGCCCAAACACCGGCGTTACGCCTGAATTGGTTCTTCTTTTGGTGTCCTGTACAATGCTCACCAGTTCTTTTGCTCCCTGTCTACCATTGTTGAAGTGTGGCATTTACTCAAATTATTACGTTTTTTTCCTTTGCCAAAATGGCCTTCTTTGTATTTGGTGCAGGGCATTGGGGGATGCGTGATGCCAACAACCGGATCTCTATCGTGTTTTGTACAATTTTGTACTTCATTACTTTTTACATACAATTGTGATTTGAGCAAGTATTGTAGTCACAAGAGTGCACTACTTGTGCTAATTTGGTTAATTTATTCTTATTGATTGAATGCGATATTATTATTATCATATTTACTGTATTTGATTTTTTGTATTGCATGTTTATGAAAATCACTCTACAAACAAAGTTTGAATTCCAAATAGATAAAATATACATAAAATACTGGATTCAAACAAAGATGTAGATTTGTGTTTTCATAGCAAAGTAAAATAACATAGTTTTTACGTTTTTAAATCACCACCAATGATAATATGTTAGTAATAATAATGCATCCAATGAATTGATTTAACATTATCACTTACAATATATAAAAGGTATGTACATGTGAAAATTACATCAGTACTAAAATCCGTCCCTCAAGAAAACTGCAGTGATTTGGGGATTTTTTGTGATGAGCTTTACGACATGCCCCCTTTTGGAGCTTGGCTTGTTATTCTTTCCCGTCTCAGCTGTCTACATCACAGCTTGGAGGCAAGTATTGTAATATTGCTTGCTTTGGCAGTCCTGTTGTCTAAAACGGCTAACGATCGCCACCAAAATGCAAATGCACATTACTATTCATGTCCACTTCAACTTGTGAAAGTATAAAAGCGTTCTGCACAATATTTTTGATTTATTGCCATCAAACGTGAACTCATATGATCACCTCCACAAAATCAAAACTACAGTGCCGACCTGTTGTCACTTACACAGGCTGAAGCGAACATGAGCAAGAATGGGCACACGAAACACGACTGGTTATATTTCGGACATTTAACTACGCTAACGTGTAGTGAAGTGTGATGAGGCAGCTGGTAGGCAGGCATGGATGTTGACTATTGTGATCAGTCCCTCCCGTGACTCCCACCAAAACATGGAGGGAGGGGGCGTGGCCATGATGCTCATTTCCAGGAGGTGTTTTTAAACTCCTTAGTTTTGTACTGATTTATCCAAAGTAAATTGATCAAATAGAAAATGCAAACTAATATAATTTGCCTGAGAACAGGATACTTAAATTGAATTGAGTTTGTTCGATGGACCATGCTGGCTGGATTATCCCTTAAAAAAAAACAAACTGCTAACATATACTGTAAAAACTGTAAAAAATGGGGAGTGATATTTACTTGGAAAAAAACTAGTTGTTTTTTCACTCAGACATTCTAAGTAAATTTTTCAAGAAGAGATTTTGAGTAAATTTTACCAGTTTATTGAAAGCCACTCAAATGAAGTTAGATTTTACTTTTTTACCCAGCCCATTCCATACACAAGGTTACTCAATATTATTGAGGATGGAACCCACAACCTCCAGATATAGAGACGGACACTTTACACCTGAGCTATACCTCTCTGCCTGTGGGTGAGAATATTGCTGATATCTTCAAAGCTTTGGTGGCAAGATTCCGAGGTTTTCACCTGACACCTATAATATATTAACGCACTGTATCCGTGGCATGGCTCCCAACATTGAGGGTATGGGTTTGGTCCTTCACCGCATTGAGTTCACCTGTGTATTAAATGTGCAGTGCATGAAAAAAGGCTTTTTACATTTAAATGTATTCAAAAACTCTTCTCGTAAAATTTACTTACAATTTCAAAGGGAAAAAAGTTCAAGATTTCTCAAGTAAATATCACTCCCCATTTTTACAGTGTGAAACCTGGAAACTATTGACACATTTCACATTTTCCAGTCATTGATAACGTATTTCCTTATTTTTCCATGTGTTAGGTAAAATGTCCTGGAAAAGGTTCAGTTGTCCTCGAAAATAATTTTCCCTCCCCCTGATTCTCTCTGCTTGTGGGTGAACTCAAAGGGGGTAAACAGACATTTATGTCTGCGTTCAGCTGCCTTCAATGACCAACATTAAGCTGTAACACTTTATTTCATCTCTGCTTTACACTCCTGGCCCATGTGACACTACAAACCAATCAAATTGAACAGTTCTACTGCCCAGTATTGCAATTTCTTTACAGACCCAGTAAGGTTGAACATTCTCGAAAGAAATGCCAAACGTGTCAACTTTTAGTTGAGGAGTGTTGCTGTAGGGCTGTGCTGAATATTGAGTGTGAGGTATTTCTCTCTCTCTCTCTCTCTGCCCCCTTTGTTGAGTGACAGAGAACTGAAGTGGGCGTCCTGTAGTATTGTGGTACCAAGGTAGTCTTACTGGGCCATGTTTCACTCGCTCCATTTCCAGAAACAATAAATATGTGTAAGATAATTTTATTAGGAATTCTGCTCCATTAAATGTGTATGTGGCCAAAGGGTGGCGCTCAAACTTATAATTTAGTTTTTAGCTTGAGTTATGTGCTTCGGTTCGTCATCCTGGCTGTGGCCGTGCTCTGGGTGCAAGCATGGCCTTTCTCCAACCCGTCAGTTCCTCATTAGACAATTAACTCTATTCCATTGATTTTACTTAGCATTGGAAGTAATTTAGATTTCAACATCCTTGTGAGCTCTTATATTAGTGTTGTGACTTTCGCAATGAGTCGTTGTTTTGAACAGCACTTTGCGGGTAACAATGAGAATCGATTCAAAGCTCTCAGAGCTGTTTATTTTTTTAGCCAATTCGGTATGGTATTTCGTAACAACGCAATCTGGTTAAATGTACAAAATATAAGGTACAAATGTAACACAAAATAACACTTCTCAAAAGGTTGGGGGTGGAATTTGTTAATGTATGTTGTCATAACTTGGACTCATACTGTAGCAGAGAAAAAAGTCCTGGAAAATAATTTCAAGAAAAGAGTGGGAACTTTGTGATTAGTGAGTATAAATTTAGTTAAATTTAATGAGTTGCATCATGAATCTAATTGAGGAAAAATGGAGAATGTAATTTTGTTTTGGTCCTCAAATGGTCACAATGCAAGCCTACTTCATGTATGCACTTTGTTTGGCATCTGAACCAGCATGGAACGATTATCAGTAATGTCCAAATCACAGTGCATAGCTGGTACATCCAAGACAAGATGACGCTAGCAGTGTGAGTGAACAGAGCATGCTTGGTAATGAGCTGTGTGTGGCTCATTATGATGGCAGTGAAGAGCAGTGTCTGGTATGAGGCGCCGTTCGGGACATAATTCAGGAATAGCTCTCACACTCACGAGTGAAATGCGCTCATACACATAGGTGAAATGTTTTCGCTCATACACACTAGTGAAATGCGCTCATACACATTACTGAAATGCGCTCATACACACTAGTGAAATGCGCTCATACACGTGGGTGAAAATGTTGTCGCTCATACACACTAGTGAAATGCACTCATACACATTACTGAAATGCGCTCATATACATGGGTGAAAATGTTGTCGCTCATACACACTAGTGAAATGCGCTCATACACATTACTGAAATGCGCTCATACACACGTGTGAAATCCACTCATACACATGGGTGAAAATGTCGCTCATACACACTAGTGAAATGCGCTCATACACATGACTGAAATGCGCTCATACACATTACTGAAATGCGCTCATACACATTACTGAAAAGTGCTCATACACACTAGTGAAATGCGCTCATACAAACAAACACTATGACAAGCTCGCTTAACAATCCAACATTTAAAAAAATAATAATTTATTTAACATTTAATGGATGGGCGCCACGGCGATCGAGTGGTTGGCACGTCTGCCTCGCAGTGCAGAGATCCAGGATTCCAATCGGGGATGCGGCCATCCTGTGTGGAGTTTGCATGTTCTCCCATGCCTGCATGGGTCCTCTGGTTTCCTCCTACAGTCCCAAAAAAAAGTCTCCTACCACACCGTCGAGTTTCCTCAATGACCATGGTGCTTGGTTCTTTACGCTGGGAGGCTCGCCATCAATGCACAGGAATCTTCAATGAAGTTTTAATGCTTCCATAAGACATGACCTGTTTATTATAATTATTTATTTATTTTTACCAAGACATTTGATTTTTGTCTCATTTCTTTAAGAAAAAGCTATATTTGTCTGCAAAAAAAAATCGACATAGAACCATTTTCGATAATAATACAATATTACACAATTTTAGGTTGCAATTTCATTTAATAAAACATTGACAATTATCTTTTGAAACACCATGTATGACTCACTTTTCATTTGTTATTCAACAAGCAAAACAGTGGCGATCAAAATCGTGCCAACAAAATGACATCTCATATGCATCTGACTGCAATAGTATCTCACATTCAAATTTACAATTACAGGTAATGGAAATGACTACTGGTGACCTTGATTCCACTGCATTTCAGTCAGAATACCTCAAACATCCTAAAAATCAAAACGTTGTGTATTATTTCTCATTCTAAACATCTAAAGAAATACTGTATAATGGCCTGGCGACGTTAGCATAGTTTATAGCATATAGCATAGCTTAGCTCGTCTGCATCAAGTGAGTTACGCGCTCTTTGACGCCGATACAGATCAAAATAAGGCTGTCTCCGTCTCACGGTCACTTCTGCTCACCCCAACAGCCTTCCCCGTTGCTACCACATGGAGATTCGATGGTTTTTTTTATTCGCCTCTTCAAAATCATGTCCGAATGTCTTCTCTGGCTCCCGTTTTAGGTGTCACCTAAAACGGGGACACCCTGAACTGGTTGCCAGGCAATTGCAGGGCACACAAAGATGAACAACCATCCGCACTCACACTCATACCTAGGGGCAATTTAGAGTGTTCAATCGGCCTGCCATGCATGTTTTTGGAATGTGGGAGGAAACCGGAGTACCCGGAGGAAACCCACGCAAGCACGGGGAGAACATGCAAACTCCACACAGGATGGCCGGAGCCGGGAGCGAACCCACGCCCGATGCTGTCTCTCACTGGCTAATCACAAATATTTATCTATATTCCATAGTTATCAGAGGGACAAAGCATTCTCTGAGATTGTTTTACAACTTTGACAACCTTTAAAAACTATTGCAAATGTCAATGAGCAATACTTAAGTCCTAGGTATGCATCAGCGTTGACATGTTTATCTGTTGTATTGTACAGTGCACTTTAAAGTTTGCATTTCCCATAAAATTCACTTGCGATATGAAATGTAGTTTGGCGATAAAGCCCTTGTAGCAAAGCGATGCTTCATAAAACTAGATGATTCTAATGAGGGCAACACCTCAACTGTAATGTCATGAATTTAAATGTTTAAAAATGTTTGGTCCTCGTGACACTTGTACATCTCCTCCTGCCTACTTGGGCCACCAAGTGATTTATCTAATCTCATTCTTAAACTAGACAGTACCATAATTAGAAATTGGACTGGCAAATTAGGGCTGTTGTTAAATCCAGATTTTTTTAATCATAGGCAGCTGTATAAGGCAAAGCCTCTCCTTTCTCAACTTCATTTCGAAACTGTAATCCATCCATTTATCACATCTCGGCTGGATTACTGTCATGCACTTTACTTTGGAGTCAGCCAGTCCTCCCTCAAGCGTCTCCAGTTGGTCCAAAATGCTGCTCCTTATCTCCGAGCTGGCGCTCAAAGGGGGGCACACATAACTCCAACTCTGATGTCCAATCACTGGCTCAGTGTACATTACAGAATTTGGTTTTGTTTTCAAATCTTGAAATGGTCTTACCATTAAAGGGGGTGACCCCTCTGAGCTCCTCTACCTCTATGCAGCTGCCCGGCAGGGATATAGTCAAGTCAACCTTTAACAAGTTCAGGTCAAGTCTGAGTCACAAGGTGCGAGTCCAAGTCCAGAGAATTTCAAGAGTAAAACTAATAAAATACAATTTTTATGACTACAAAATTACATTAATTTCATTATGCTCACCACTCTTCTTAGATGGCATGGAAGCCTTTGCCTTAGTCACCGTGCTGATGAACAACACAAAACAATTACCTCTTTTTGTGGTGCCTCTGCAAGTGCTGAACAAAGTTTGACGCAGTGCCGCAAGTGCCAGAAATTGTCACTGCAGGTTGCCTAATTTTTTTCTTTTTTTTTTAAAGATGTGGCTAATGCCAGTTCTTAATGCTTGTTAAAACTTAATTGTATAATCCCGCTGTTGGCTGACATGACTGAAAGAAAATAGTGTGCTCATGGTCATGTTAACCATTCAGATATTTTGATGATCTGAAGAACTTAATTTCAAGTTTGTTTTGAAGGAGGTAGTTGATTTTCAGGAATAAAAACATTGTTGGAGTCGGTCAAGCCGATAAAAATATTATGTGAGTCCAATGTCGGGTCAGATACAAGTCCGCTGCCTGGTGCTTCAGGTCAGCGGACCAGATGCTATCAGAGGTGCTGAGGACTAAGCAGAGGTTCAGAAGGGATCGAGCCTTTTTCATTGCCGGCCCTCTCTTTGTAATGACTAAATGACTAAACATTAGGCAACCTCTGTCCACCTTTAAAACTTGCCTTCAAATACGTTTTTGTTCTTTTGATTTTGACACAGCGTTATACTCTGTATTGTTTTGGAATTTTTTGTGTTTTATTGTTTTTAATCATTGATAACATAATTATGAATTGTCGGGGAAGTTTCTATTAAAACAAGCCTGAACAAAATGAATCAACCAGCCAAGATTGTCTTTGTGTCTCGCGCGGAGCAGCCCCGTGCAGTCAGGGGCGAAGCTCCTGTTTTTTGCTCCCGCATGGTTTTTATTGTATTGCAGCAAAGCATTTGAATATGCAACTCATACAGAATGGAAACACCCCTCGCATAACGGTCAGTGTGACTTCAGTTTGTGTCCTTGGATGTCAGACTCTTTTACTTCGTATCAGTCTGGAATGAACGCCTGGCTTGTCTCTTTCTATCAGTGCAGGCACTTCTGTTAACACTGGATAACAAGGGTACAATGTTCACTTGCAAATAAAATGACATGTAAGCATAGTTTGAAACTTGATAATATGACCTAATTTCTTTGACATGAATGTATTGTTTTAACTGTCTTTGTTGTCTTATGACTATTTTTTGCCCCATATACAGCACTTTGTATGCAGTGGTGGTTGTTTTAAAGCTCTCCATAAATAAAGTTGAGTTGAGTTAAATGCATTGTATTGCTGCGTGCAAACAATTCTATTGGTATTCCAAGACAAGCAGTGTACGTTTAGTCTGCTGGGAATGTCATCAAATAGGATAGCTCTCCTTTGCGTCCCCCGTAGGTGGAAGAGAGCACAAGTGTTACATAAGATGGGTTTTCCATTTTCAGAGCTATATTTACTTGAGTTTTTCTGATCTGCTCAGAAAGTTTTGTCTAAATGCAATACGGGAAAGTATTTTGAAAAAACTTTTTTTCCCCCATGCTTAAGGTATATCAACATTCTTTCATGGCATCATACCTAATCTACAACCTGTATACAAGGTCAGTGAGCGAAGAAATGTTTTTTTCTTATAATAGTGGCTTATGACTTATGATGATATACATTTGTGACTTGTGCCTAAGTGCCTTTTTGTCTCTTTTGTCAATATTCTTGTACCAGGGAAGTGATGGAGCTAAATCCTCCAGAAGTCTCCAATTCAGTCCTCCAGTTTGCTTCATGGGGTGTTGGTGGTCAGCAGCTGGTACGCCATCCATTCAGATCAACTCATGCCTCAGTCATTGAAGGGTCAAAATAAAAAGAGTTTTAATACATCATTGATATATCTAAATAATTTCATTCTGGGAATTGTACCCTTACAGGTACATCACTTTTTCTTAACAGACCTTGCTCATTCTGTTCCAATCTTACGGAAATATTGCATTAAAACAATTCACAATACCACATCTGATTCGTATTCCACAATATTTCCACTTGAAATATTCTATAAAACAAGTCTCCATATAAATGGCGAATGATCCCCACTGCAGGTTTTGTGAGGAGGAAGAGGAGGACCTGTTGCATTTGTTTTATTTCTGTCCATGTTACCATGTTCTGAAGGATTGCTAAACTTTGGTTGAAGATAACTGGGGTAATTTTTTAAAATTGCAGCAATGAATAGTATGTTGGGTATTTTTTAAAAGAACTGTGCACTAAACACTATCCAATTGCTGGGTAAAAAGTTTTTTTTTCCAAGTTAAAACAACATACAATTTATGTTTAAAATACTTTCAAAATAGGATTTATCATTATAGTTTTAGAAGCGATCTGAACACAACAGTAAGTGTCTTTACCGAGATTGACATAATTTGCTGTTTTCAAGATTAATGTGCCCCCTTTTGTATGTTACGTTATTTTATTTTTATTCCTTTTTTAGGGTGTTTATCATTTATGACTAATTATTGATTCTTTTGTCGTCGAAATTGCTCGGATGATGACCCTGAAAATTATGATTATGATGATGACGATGATAGTAATAATGTTGATGTGAATGAAAGGGTGATTGTTGCTCATGCGTTCGTTCGTGTGCGTGTGTGTTGTGGGTTGGGCTGGGTATAAAACCATGTTTTCTGTGAATATGTAAGTTTTCTCCTATGAATATGTAAAATTAAAATAAAATTAGTAAAATAAAAAAAATACAAGCAGTAAAACTGTTAGACAAACAGAGAATAATAATCTCAGTTTTAACAGAACAAATCAACAGGTCACATAATTAAGAATCACTGAAATACCAATGGGGTGGCACGGTGGCCCGACTGGGTAACACGATGGCCTCACAGTGAGAGACAGCATCAGGCGTGGGTTCAATCCCGGCTCCGGCCATCCTGTGTGGAGTTTGCATGTTCTCCCCCGTGCCTGCGTGGGTTTCCTCCGGGTACTCCGGTTTCCTCCCATATTCCAAAAACGTGCATGGCAGGTCGATTGGACACTCTACTGCCCGAAGATAGGCTCCGGCACCCCCCGTGACCCTAGTGAGGAGAAGCGGTACAGAATATGGATGGATGAAATGCCAATGTATTGAAGGAATACAATGCCCTCGTTCAAAGTGCTGCACAAATTCAGAAAAGAACTTCAAGCATTTTGAAAGCAGCAACAGCCATGCAACTCCAGTGCTTCATGTTCATATTTTGTTTAATGTAACATTCTGGAGAAAGTCACTGATAGTGTAGTGGTACATTCGCCTGACTTGTGTGCGGGCAGCATGGGTTCAGTTCCCACATAGTGACGGTGTCTAGGTGTGCCCTGTGACTGGCTGGCGACCAATTCATGGTATAATGCGCCTTTCACACGTATTCCGCTGGGATAGGCTCCAGCACAGGATAAGCGGTGTGGATAATGACATGACATTCTGGAGAGATTTGTAATATATAGCATTAGTTTAGTATATTTATTTAGATTTGTAATATACAGTAGTAGTGTAGGATATGTAGTATCAGTTTGAACAGCTCACGCTGATAGAAAAAAAAAACAGAGTTGATATCAGTTTTAGCATTTGACTGCACATGCATTATCTTGCTAATGTGGGGGAAATGGTTTGTCAGAACAAGGGCCTCTTGAAATACTCGTTTTTTGCCTAGAAAATTTCCTTTCCTCTCCTCTTTGAGCCAGATGACTTGGAAGTAGTTGGAAGAAGCGATCCTTTTAATTCATCAAATGTTTATGAAAGGTGTCTGGATGAGACCTTTAAGCATCCTTTAGTTTAATTACTCCTGACCGACCTTTACAAAAAAGATATTAGCCACAATTCTTTAAGGCAGCAACATTTATACCAACTGGATACTTTTGACAGCTTTGGTCGTATTATTAAAAAAAATACATGTTTTGTAAGAGATATCTGGCAAAAAAATATCTAAAACAGATATGAAAATTTGGCCCGGAATTGGCATCGTACTAGTTATAATTTGAATAGTACCTTACCCCTAGTAAGACCTTATGTAAGTCAATGACATGAGAAGGACAGAAATTAAATGCAATGAATGAAAATGCAAAAGTAACACTGCCATATTGTCAAAATTTCAATTGAATTATTTTGTCTGTACGAGGGTTAATGGGTTTTGGCGGGTTTTTTTCAACCTATTTTCTTAAACAAAAAAGTAAGACTACATTTGATCTATAGATCTATGAAAATTACAACCAACTCCACTTAAAAAATTACAACTATGCTTGAATTTGACTGAAACTAAATTAATTGTCCAAAGAATTGGAAAACTGTGAATCAAATAGTTAAGTTTATGTAGAAATAGAAGAGGTAAACATATTGTAGAGTGTACAAATTCCTGAGTTTACGCGACAAGATTTGTAAGTCCCACTTTCAACAGATACAAACTAAACTGTCTAGGCATGCTGTATTTTTGTCTTAGCCTTAGCAAAACGTGTTTTGAGCAATAAATCACAAAATACTCGGCGAGGAGACTTGGCGATGTATACAAAATTTTACTTGATAAATTATGCATATTTTGAAAATGAACCATGAGACTATTTCATAATGTTGGTTATCTAGATGCGACCAAGATGATTTTTTAAAATTATTTTTCCCTTTTCCTCCCACAGATCTACATCTTTGAAAATAACATTTACTACCAATCAGATGTTCATAGCAGCTCATGGAGACTCACCTCATCTGGACAGGAAGGAGTCATCTTCAATGGCATTGCAGACTGGCTATATGAAGGTAGAATATTATCAATACTACCAAAACAAGCGTGCTGGTTTTTCATGATTTAAAAAAAATATACTCTCAATAATTGCATCAATATTTCTGACACTTTTTCCATGTTGATTTTGATACCAAATTTGCTACAGCATCTCCAGTAAGAGATCAAAATGGAAAACTATCGGGTGCTATAAAATTTTATGCCGTGTTTGGCTGGCAACCAGTTCAGGGTGTGTACTGTCTACTGCCCGAAGACAGCTGGGATCGGCTCCAGCACCCACGCGACCCTCGTGAGGCTAAGCGGATTGGATAATGGATGGATAGATATTTGTATTTCAAGTATTAGTCACCGTTGACTGGTTTGCAGTTTTAATTTGAACACTCTTGTTTTTTCCAGAGGAGGTTTTGCATACTCAAACAGCTCACTGGTGGTCACCTGATGGCTCAAGACTTGCTTACCTGACTATTAATGACTCTCTGGTCCCAAACATGCTCCTTCCCTCTTACATGGGTTCGATTTACCCAAGGGGGACAGAGTACCCATATCCTAAGGTAAGACTTGGCTGTAAGGCTGGTTTTACCTAAAAGCTGAATAAAATGTCAGTAGTTGGTTGGCCATAACATTTGATGCATTTACGTCAGTGCTTTGTTAAATGCTTAGTACTATACACAAATGTTGATTATCAGTGAACCCCTTTTAAAGCCGAGAGAGCAAATCCAGGGTTGGATATGGGGATCTGTGCCACTGGTAGGGTTTTTTTCTTTTCTTTTGAACTATTGTAGCACAATTTAGTTAACACATTTTGTCAAATGTCTCAAAAACCTTTCTGATTTAAGATGAATTACAGATGGGTGCCAGAAAACTAGAAAATTGAGGGGAAAGTCCATTTATTTCAATAATTTGGATCAAAAAGTAAAACTTTTATGTTATGTTTATGTCATCAATTTATTTGCTTTAATGTTTATATGACTCAAAGACACAAAAATAAGAAGAATCCAGTGTTTTACAAAGTTAGAATATGATGACAAATTTCAACAGTATAGGCCCCCTGTGTAATCTTGTCAGTTAGTACATGCAAAACAACTACAGAAATTTTCCTCAACCTTTAAATGGTCTCAGTCTGGCTTAGTAGGCTTCAGAATCATGGGGAAGGACTGCTGATTTTATGGTTGTGCTGAAAAACACCATTGATACCCTCCATAAAGAGAAAAGGTCTTAAAAAGAAATTGCTCAAGAAGCTGGACGCTCACTGAGAGCTGGAACGGAGTGTTAAAGGGAAGGGGAAAACGTGACCGGAAAAAGTGCACAAGTAACAGGGACAGCCTTGAGCGGATTGTCAAGCAATGGCCATTCAGAAATGTGTGGGAGCTGCATAAAGAATGGACTGAAACTGGTATTGGTATATTAAGAACAACCGCAAACGGACTGCATGACGTGCTACATCTGGAGAATTCCATGACTCAAGCCACTCCTGAATCAAAAATATGTGTAGTCTGTGCCGGGCTAAGGAGGAAAATATACTGGCCCGTTGCCCAGTGGTCCCAAGTCCACTTTTCAGATGTAAGTCAATTCCGCATTCTATTTGGAAATCAAGGTCCCCGAGAGTCTGGAAAAGCACAAATGTCAAGCGGCTTAAAGTCCAGTGAAGTTTCCACAGTCTGTTGTGATTTGGAAAGTCATGTCATTTGCTGGTGTGGGTCCATTGTCTTTTCATCAAGTACACAACCAGTGCAGATGTCGACTAGTAAAATGTTTGAGCACTTGAAGCGTAACTTAAATGCCGACAAAGTACAACAAAAGGCACTGGCAACACCAAGCCAGGAAAAAACTAAATAACAAAACCAATGCAAACAGCAATTGTAACAACACAAAATCAGTTTTCAGAAAAGTGAGACGGAAATTCCAATGACATAACACAAACCTGCATGAGTAACAACACCAAAAATACTATAGCTATTAGGCCAAGGAAATCAAACACTTGGAAGAATAGTAAGTGAGCAAGGTGAATAATCCGACAGCGGGTTGTTGATGCCGTTATCCTTTTAAAGTCCACAGATAAGAATGAGAAACAGGTGCGGTGCCGGGGGATACGCTCCCCAATTCCGCCAAAACTGACAAGCAAAACGAAACCAAGCTAGAACGACCGATACATGTTTTAGTAGCCATGTCACACGACTTGATGTGCTAGCTAAGTCAACTGATTTGAACACGATTGAAATTGTATGGGCTGTTATCAAGAAGGTAAATATCAAAGCAACGTGGGTTATAACGTTACTAATTGTGCCAAAGGATGATCGCCTCCATCCCACTTTGATGCTGTCATTAATGCAAAAGTAGGGACACACAGAACCAAGGATATATTACTTAATGCACGTTTCAGAATGCCAACATTTCTGTGTTTAAGATCCTTATTGTTGGTCACATGAAATATTGTAATTTTGTTAAACACTGGATTTTTATAGTCTTTCTGTTATAATCATAAAATTTTGAACTATTTTACTTTGTGTGGCAACTAATTCAACATCCAAGTAATGCACACAGCAATATTTTTGGTTCAGGATCATAACTGGTTTAGGGCTCGTCAGGCTGACATAAATTTTGTCTGTGCAGAGTTCTTCCCAAATTTGAATTCATCTCACTAATTCACATAATCCAATTTTGTTTAACATCAAACATCCTGTAATGTGCACTCCCTGTGAAGCAGCAAATCAGTGAAAACATCAAATCAATTCATTACAAACAGTACAACTGTGGTAAAAACAAGTACAGAAATAAAGACGGTTTATTTCGAAGCCAAACTGTGCAGGAGTTTTAGACTTGTGATTTAGTGGGAGGACAATTGCAAGAAACCTGCATGCTCACAGTATGCGCTTTGATGTTGCAATAAAGGAATTGGTTGTTAGAACATGCTTTTCCTTGATTATCAATTTTTCAAATGATTGTTATCATACAGTTAAGAAGATACGACTCCCTTGTTTAATCTTTTTTTTTTTTAATCGTTTTGTTATTGTCAAAACATGTTCCAATCACAAGACTAGTTAGTGCAGTTATTTATGATTTGAAAAATACGTCAAATTTATATATTCACAGCAAGCAGAACAGTGTTGTGATGCAGGAAGTGAAGGATTTAAGTCGACAGGAATAATATGAGCCATGATTTTCTTGCCTGCTCTAGGGCCTTCGTATTGCACGTTACAATTTTCTCTCCGCATGGACATATGCAAATTGTCGTCCATTTCATTACTATGACCCCACCGTCATAACTTATTATGAGTCCTTATTCAGATATGAATAATTTTAGTGTGTTGCTTTCTTATCATGACCGTCCGTGCAGGGCACTGTGAATTAATTGTCACAGTTGATTTGATTTAATTAAATGTATTGTCATTCTTCTTATATTGATCTAGATGGGTCAAAACAATCCCACTGTAAGCCTTTATGTTGTAGTTCTCAATGGCAGCTCCCAAACAACTAAACTGTTACCTCCGGACAGTCTCGTAAAAAGGTACAACTGCAGTCAAATTTTGTTTACAAATTCAAATACTTACTTCGAAAAATGAAACTGCATTCATAAGTTGTCACTTCATGTTATTTATTCATTTTAGTCAAGATTACATCACCATGGTGAAATGGGTGACAGTGGACAAGTTGGCTGTGCGCTGGGTCAATCGGGCACAAAACATGGCCATTCTTACGCTCTGCGACATACATACTAATAAATGCTCAAAGGTAGGATTTTTTTTTTTTAATTCTTTTATTTTTCTAATTGATTTCCTTCAATGATCATCAAAATGTACAGAAACTGTCTGACATTGTGGCGATTTGGTCTTCTCATTCCAGAGACATGTGATGATTTCAGATAAGTGGATAGGTCGACAGGTACTTACATCTTTCAAAACAAAACAATGAACATCTACTTTGTATGATCATTGAACAATGAGAAATACGAGATAAAACTGCAGAAATTCTCAAGTCAACTTCTTAAATACTGTAGATAGTGTCAATAATGATTACTGATGCAAGTATTCAGATTCAACTACAGATAGCACAGGCATAGATTGCTGGCAGCAAACTCACAATTATTTATTAAATGAAACTGAAAGGCACCACAGAAACAATACCAGCAAAAAAGCCTAATGCAATGGGGGGAATAAGACTTAAAAATTATGTGACAAACAGCTCGAGTGATCTGGCAAACACTGAATAAAAACAGAGGAACTGAAGACCCACAAACAGAAACACAAAAAGCCGATAAGAGAGGAGAGTTGATTGGTTGACACGATAGGAGCAACTTTGACAAGACCAAATAAAAAAATACAAAAACAATCGTAATGAGACAGAAGACATGAGCTCATCTTACCCAGTGGTGTCCAAATTTTCTCCTCTAAAGGCCACGTAAAGTAAAAATTGAAGGGTGTAATGGCCGCTTTTACATTATTCAACTTTTATTTAGCAAACTCACTAAAAGCAGCCCATCAAATAATTATTGTGTTTATATATTACTGTGTAGGTATAAAGTGTATACTAGAGCCCCACCTGTTTGCTGTTTATGATAATATCCAGTAATACTAACAATGTCTTGTCTAAAATGACAGCTTTTAGATAGGTTTGTGTGCACAACAACAATAAGGAGCACATTTTTCCGACAGTGATGCTAACTACACCTCTTACCTCTCATTCATTGGAAGATTTCTTTTCAGGGTTGTCTTTGGTAATTGAACAAACAAGCTTTGTAATTAAGTGTGCTTGATCAGTGAACATAAAAATTCTAAAAAACATAGTCTTTATGTCAAAGACAAGACCAGTCCTTTGGTTATTTATTTAAATTATTTGTTGTGTTTTTACATGAACTGAAATATTATATAAATATTGTATTTGTCTCAGTGTCACAACTGCCTTTGTTCTCTGTGTTTTTCCTAGAATGAAGAGCCAATGTTTTTGAATGACTGTACAACGTTCTTCATGACATTGCCATTACAACACATTGTACTTGGAGCATTCCGCCATGTGACCATGATCTCCAACCAAGTAAAAGTGATACTAGTTTGAATCAAAATGCAACTGTTTTTTCTGCCTTGTGTAAAAAGTTGAACACATTTAGTGATAGAACAGGGTGTCCTCTGATTTGTTTTCTGAACAATTTTCCCATAGAAATATTGACGACTGAATTGCTTTTGCTTCTCCTTTTTCAAGGGAGATGACATCAAACTTTTTCCTTTGACTTCAGGAAGCTGGGAAGTCTCTCAAATTCTGGGCTATGATGAGAGCATTAAATCTGTGTAAGGTTTATAAATGGATAACATAACCTAATAGCATGAGAAATATGTTCTGCTGAAAATGTGAAATTTGTTTTCCAGTTATTTCCTAAGTAAAGAGACTGGCACAACACAACAACAGTTATACAGGTACGCTGTCAATAACCTGAATGCTAATAGTCAAAAACTCAAAACAAGACAATTGTTGAAAAATATAAAGAATTTCCTCTTTATTTAACTTGACAGTGTAAAACAAGCCTTTTTGTATTCACCTTACCCAGAGGTGTGAAATCTAGGTCTAGAAAGTAAAATTCCTGCCGCAGATTTGCTTTTGCCACAGGTGATTGTGAACCAACCGCCAGGTAATTGACCTCATTACGTACCTGGCTTTGACACCTCTGTCTGTAATAAGCAGTACACTTCTCGCAAAAAAAGTTAGGGGTATTCAGCTTTTGTGGAAATCTCAGGATGAACCTCGAATGCACTATAACCTTTACAAGTGAATTTAATTTGACCTCAAAACCTTTGAATGTGTATGTCCAGCTGCTCAAATGTTTCAGTATTTTTTGGACTACTTGAAGTTCTCAAATAAGAAGTTGAACGACAAAATTTATTTGTAGTCCTCCTTGTGAGGCTATTCACATTTTGACATCATAAGGCAAAGACAACACCCAACACTTGATCATCAGTATCTTCATCTCACACTCACAACCAAGACCACAAGATTAAAGTCTTGGTCTTGTCAAGTCAACTCCCAAATGTTTTGGGCTTTTCTTGGTCTTGCACTGGGTGGACTCCGGATTTTTCTGCAAAATCAAATGAGACAGCACTGCTCTGCTATTCTTAACTTCATTAACAAGACAAAAAGCAGAAACACTTAGGAAAACAACAAATGCCTTCAAAACGAGCGTTACTAACCCTCCACACCTCTGTGACAACTGCAACCTTCACAATGTTGTGACACGGTTTTTACTAGAGGGGAATCGTTATGAGTCACCAATATGCACATAAAGGCCACAAAATGTTTTTTCTTTGGCAAACATTTTTTTCACCACACAAGCGCATTTTTTTTCAAGAATTTACTTGCAAAAAAATTTTTTATCAGATTTTAGATTTTTGTTCATGGTTATTTATGTTATGCTTTGAAAGTGGTCCAGACACTGTGGGCCCAATTCTCAAAAGGATTGCGTAGCTTTTGTTAGGGTGCTAAACGGTGAAATTGGAGCAAGCGTCTAATTCACAAACAACATGCAGATGGTAAAATGCATTACTAAATGTGATGCCAAGCAGAATGCGTCTCAGTGAACTGGTGGTATTTGCACATATTTAAATCAGGTAATGTGCATCTATTTGACAGAAAAATGGCACACCTCAATGCAAATAAGCCTAACTGATAACTACTTGGCTCTCCTCTGTTGGAGCCTGATCATGGCAGAAGCAAGACAAGGCCCAGTCAAGCCTGGCAGTGTCGCCTATCCCTACACGTAGCTCACAGTGTGCATATGCCTCAAATGCTGTGGAGGGCGGGGGGCATTTTGCGTGAGGTACATTGCGACCAGTGACATCTGACCAAATTGCTGGAATGCGCCAACATGTACAAGACATGTCGTACAACATTATGACACCCCCTCAACAAAATAATTTGGAGACATTAAAGACGGCTGTTCAGCCTGGGCGTCATTTAAATGCATGGGGCCAATTTCATCAAAGGCACCTCTAATTATAGGTGTGCTTTAGAAGGAGAAGCCATTGCGTTTTGGCGCTTCATGCATAAAAAGGTCAACATTGGTTAATATCAGGAAACTACAGCTAATCGTTATAAAAATTTACATGCTCATCTCTACGCTTGCCCACATGTATCTCTGAAAATATCAAAATGATCGCATATTTACTTTGGACTTTACAGACATTGAAGGAATGAATTAATGAATATAACATTGTTTTCCTTTCCATAGGTGCTCACGACAGCTTATTGTCGCTTAATGAGAAAAAAGTCATAATTTCCAAAATATTAACGGGCTTGTTTTCATATTTTATGAGATTTATGTGTGTGTTTGTATAGAGTGAATTTTGGTGACAATTGATAACAGTTTTATGACTGTCTCTGTCACGGCTTGTCAGACTCGACTACCAAATGTTTTGGTTTTGTGATCTCAGCAACTTCATGCCTGGTCCCAATATCCGTCTAAGATAGTGCAGTTTTGAGTACAAGACGAACCTTGTATTTGTGAGACTGCAAACGTGATATTCTCAAAGACCATTCGTGACTGTCATAAGCAGGTTGTCATACAGGAAGAGTCACAGAGAGGCACTGGAAATGGATGTTGTTTGATGTTTATTAAATGATGCATGGATAAAACGTGACTTGCCGTTCTACCTCTTGTTTAAGAGCAAAATGTTGTGCAAAAAGTAATGAAACCTTGTATAGTCTGATGTGCAGTCAAGAAATTTAAAATTTCACTAGAAAATTGAGTTTCCCTAACGCCCTGTGAATAGTGTACTGTATGTTGCTTGCATGTTTTTGTTTTGTTTGTTTGTACTGATAATTGTGTTGGTAACAGATGCCTTATATAAAAGGTCACCAACCTTTTTGAAACAGAGATTCTTGGGTATTGATTAATGCAAAGGGCTATCAGTTTCATAACAAATTTGCACAAATTACCGTATTTCCACGGCCAAAAGACGCCGTATCAATGGGCCCTGCGTCTGTTGCTGGTGCTATTTCTGTATTAAAAACACACACTATGAGGCACGTGCTAGCTCTCATTCAAAGAGAGGCATCTTTGTCAATGATAGTACCATTGACTCTTTAAGAGTTCTCATGTCAACATAGCCAATGTCAGGGGAGGGATTTCTCTAGTCACCACAGTCCTTAGTCACGGTTTAAAATCAAAACCAAAACTATCACTGAACAGCATACCAGCAAACAATAAAACAAAGAAATACAATTAACACAAAACATGCATCTCTCATGCCATTCATATAAGAAATAAAACAAACACAAAAAGAGTATTGAGGCATTCTGGGAGCCTATCAGCCTCAGCCAATCAGATCGCTGGTTAGAGAGATGTCATGCGTGGTGTGCTTTGGGCAGTGTTTTTTTTCTTCCAGTCTGTTGTCTAAACCCATGATGTTTCTTGCTTGCAATGACGTGAATGTTGGGCAGCGTTTTTTTTTTCCAGTCTGTTGTCTAAACCCGTGATGTTTCTTGCTTGCAATGACATGAATGATAATACAGACTACGGCGTTGGGACAGCTACCCTTTTGTCCAACTTTCTCCCGCACGTACATACTGGTCTGTTCTAACTGATTGCGTGAAATCGTCACCAAATGAGGTATTCACAGAATTTAGTTGTCATAGTCTACACACAGTAGTCTCAGACTTAAACCAGCAGGGTGTGCTGACATGCACTCTGAAATGCTCAATGGGGCCTCAAGCCCGTTGCTCAAGTGAATGTCATGTGTAATGGTGTACAGGTCTCAGTCTGTACACAAGGTGCGTCGCAGTACAGGGCGCCCCCTCTGTTTTGGGGAAGATTTGGGACTTTAAAGTGCGCCTTGTGGTCGTGAAAATACGGTACCTTTAATTACTGTAAATGGCATCATATATTATTATTAATGATTACTGATATTCCCCCTTGTGAAAACACATATCATGACTAATTTCTAACAACAATTGATAATTATAAAATGGTCGAGCACAAATCGTATGCGTCACTTTATTGATATATGTCTGCAAGTTGTTACATGTGCAAATGATCACTTCTACAACATCTTGTAGTTGAGATTTTGTGATTTTTAGGCCACGGGGTCCTTGGCGGGCACCCTGCCTTATTTCCATATAATATACACTAGAAAGTACAGTATTCACAAATCTCTGTCATTCTCTTTAAAAGGGTCTTGGCTGTGGAGCCGTTTCATAAAGAATGCCTCACTTGTGCCCTCTTCAAGTCACAATGCACCTACTATGATGCAGTGCTCAGCACAAACTATCAGCATGTTCTTCTCCAATGCAGAGGTATGTCTTCAGAATTACTTATTGGTATACACTATGCAAGCTTTTTTGCATTTGTCACAAACATGTCACCTGACTACCATACCACAAACTATTCAACGCCGACTTTCAGGGGGCTTCATTATTATGTGCAGTAAATAATATCAGTCAACTTTTGAGATTGACGTTTACGTATTTGACTTGGTGCCTATTGTAGTCAAATCTAAAGTAATACGGTACATTCATAAACTACAACACAATCACTTACGTCCTTGTTTTTCATTGCAACAAGAAGTATTAATTGCAGTAAATATCCCTCTTGTGGCACATGTGCCTTTTAAGAGATCCTTTTTTCTAACACAGTGGTTCTGAAATAGGGGTACGCGTACCCCTGTGGGTACTTGAAGGAACTCCAGGGGTGTGCGAGATTTTAAATAAAACAAACGTGCAAAAATCCTTTCAGAAATAATTATTGAATTAATAAATATTCCAGGAAAATAGCAGGTCATAAAATTAATTTTATTTTCAATAGGTTATTCAATTGTTTTCAATTATTTAAAAAACCCAGATTCTCCCCCAAACGAGAATGGTTTGACCCAACTTGTCAATCACTTGAGGACAACAATGGAGTCAAGGTTGAAACGTTGAAGTGTAAAAGAAGGCCAAAACTAGAGTCGGCAAAATTTCGAATGTATGTTAAAGATTATATTTTATTATATATTATATTTTAACAAACCCGAGACAGTGTTTTTTTTCTGTGGGGAGAAACTTACTCACAGTTGCATGAATCCAGCGCATCTGCAGTGCCATCTTAAGACGAAACATGGATGTCACGTTGGTAACAAGAAGAAACTCTAAATTCAGATCATCTCAAGATATGATGCGGAACCCTCTTAAGTGGTGCCTTTGCTTGTAGCAAAAGCTAAAGAAGCCATTTACTATCGCTGAAGACCTGATAAGAGATCTCTTCTATCATCCAAAAGAGACACTTTGTTGATTATTTCTTTGTGGATCAATACAAATTAAGTTTGAAAAGTTCTCAAGTTGAATAAATCAGACAATGATGGCCTGTTTAATCTTTTTTTTTTATCCCAAAATCTTTTGCGGTAGTTCAGGGCTACTTGGCTGAAAAAATATTTCACAGGGGGTACATCACTGAAAAAAGGTTGAGAACCACTGTTCTAGCAAATAACAGAGATACATTGGGAAAATATTAAGAGGACCCTGGGACACTAATTAAATGGGCATGATGAAAGTTGTCGGAAATTCTTGTCAAGTCCAATGTCCACCTGGAGGAAGATGGGGTACAAACGGAATTTTGTTGATCGGAAACTGGGGGTTGGGGGGGTTCAAGAATTAACAACCACTTGTATTGGTCCTCTGCCTCCTGCTACCAAGGTCGGGCACTTGGAACCAAGCCCCTTGATAAATTTCACGCTTGTCTCCTGCATTACAAGATATTATATATATTCATTATATTGATAGCCCTCAGTCGTAATAGTCAAGTACTCAAATGAACAAACTATCTGAAGTGGAAATGAATAAAAGCCACACACCTTAAGAGTACACTTTTACAGTCGATCAGTTATACAATCCAACACTGAAGGGAAATAATTCAAGGTTTTCATAATATAGCTCAATAAGGCTCACTTTATTTTATTGAATTCCACAAGTCACAATTTTTTCATTATTTTTTTAATTTCCCCAGGCCCTGGAATACCCCAAACTACGCTGCACAGATTAAATAAGATGAAAGGTAAGAAATCAGGCAGGAAAAGGAACTGAGATATTGTTTGGGAATTTTGATTCTGTTAATACTTGTCATGCTTATTTTAAGACTTAACTTTGCATAGTAGAGGCAATCTCCATGGCGGTACTTAAAGGAGCTATTCTCTGGCGAATGTACTTTTGCTTGTTTGTATACAAATAGTTGGGTTATACTCACCTATCAAGTGAGACGTGACAAAAGTGCAATGGTCTTGTAGAACAGATGGCAGTTGAAACATTTGCACTGGAATTCAAACTCATTTTTCTGTAATTCTTTATTACTTCAGCCAGGGGCGTCACTAGGTTTCATGTGCGTGGGGGAGCTTGGACGCCAGAAGATGCACACATGGCCAGATTTAAAAACAATTAGATAGTTAGTAAAAAACTATGCTTTTCATCTTTAATTTTTTTTAAATTGTTTTTCTGCGACTGTATTTTAATTTTTTCGCTTTAGCTACAGGTAGCTTTATCTGAGTTCCCTAAATGGAAGCACCTCAAGCAAAACAACGACAGGGATTTACTTTCCAGATGTTTTCCACCTCTGATATTCACAGTAAAAACGTGGACTGGGTGTCTACTAATTAGGACATTTTCTTGATTAAGTAGAATGAATTTGATAATGACAGGGGCTGTCGACTTTACATTAAGAACTAAAGGGAACCCCATGCATTTATGATAATTACATGAATAAAGATAAGTTCAGTGACTCTTTATTTGATTTCATGATTTGGATACTTTATATTGAAGTTCTTTACGTTTTGTTGTAATTATTTTTAATGATTGATTATTTAATTATTTTACAACCAAATCACTTAGTGGCTCTTGAGAACATTCTAAAATAGGACTAATGAAAAAAAAATTATAAAGACTCCTGGTAACTGTTTTAAATTGTGAATGAAAAAGGTACAATGTGTCTCCTTTATGACTGAAATTCTGGACATGGCTTAGTGTCTGGAAAAAGCAATCATCTTCTTCCATCTGCCAACTCTATGCTAACAATGCAATTTGGCTCCATTTGGTAAAACAATTGAGTACGTCATAGTTTAATCTGTGCAACTAGGGATATGTAATTGTGAATTCATTGTGTATTATTTTGTGTTGTGCAGTATAACTTTAAAATTGATTGAGCAACTTTTAGTTGAGTTAATGCTTTATTTGCACAATGCATGTATTTGTCTTTTGCTCTAACAAATGCATTGTCATCAACAGACTACATGACTCTGGAGAGGAACACAGTTTTACAACATGCTCTGATCAACCGTAAATTACCAAAACGGGAAAAAAGAACTGTACAAATCAACAACGTTGGTATGGTAACAACTTGCCCATGTGTTTAAAGTCAGCATTATATGTGAATTGTCTTCATTACCACCATGATATGATCAATATTTGTAAATTAGTTCACATGATCTGCAGTCGGGTCGAAGAGGGGACTACTCGTTAGTACATACAGTATGCCACACACTTGGAATTTGGGGTCTGGCTGAAATATTTACTGCCAGAAAAGTAATTTGAATTGCTAAACTGGGGATGGCGCTCACCGTTGTATGTGACGAGCGGGTTTCGTACGTCGTACGCAATATCATTACTTATTTTTTGTTTAATATTAGCTTCTTACGACCGAATTAACTTCTTGACACGCATCAACTGCAATGTTTTTTTGTTTTTAATTGTAAAAAAGTGGGATTTTTAGTCAGAAAAATGCGGTGTATGACTGCCCTCTACCACTTTTGCAGATCTTCAAATGGAGTTAATTGTCCCCAACAATTTTGATGAAAAATATGAGCATCCACTTCTCCTTATTTTGTAAGTTGTGAATAACATACTATACATCCAAACATAATTCATTCTGTGATTACACAGTTGTTTTGCTTTTATTAATTATTCCACAGAATGAAAATTGAGAAAAAGTAATTATTAGAAAGAAAGACAACATTTATATTGATATGTAATATTGCGCTTTTGTAGAAGCAGCACCCCCGGTGGTCAGGCTGTGAGTGACCGCTTCAGCATAAATTGGGATTCAGTGCTAGTCAGTTCAGAGAATGTCATTGTGGCTCGTCTGGATGGTCGAGGCAGCAGTTTCCAGGGGCAGAGGGTCCTGCATGAGGTCCACCAGCGACTGGGAACTGTTGATGTTGCGGACCAAATCGCAATCGTAGAGTAAGTTTGTTGGGTTTTTAGTATTTTTTTTTATACAATAAATCAATAGAAACAAGTGCAATTGATAATACAATTATTTCAGATTAAAAATTTTCTGTCTTGGAAACCAATCATACTTAATTAAAAATAATTGTAATTTTGTGATGTCATTAGCCTTCACTTTAGAGCTCAGTTAGCAATTGAAGATTAGGGATGATTTAATAATGTACTGTATGGAGTGGACGTTCAATTTCGTCTTATAAAATGTATAGCACTATGCTTGTCAGCTTCGACCAACAATGAGTGAATAAGTCAAATAAAAGCAGATAGGACACCTCAGAAAGTATTGCGTTACATCCACGATATAATGCACTTGGTATTTATTCCAATTTGTTATACTGAATTCAAACAGAATCAATTTAAACACAAAAACATATTCCAGAACATATCTAATCTATAGCAGAAAAAAACTGAAACATTGTGAATGTATATGCTATACAGGAAAAAGCAAAGAAGGAAGAGCAGAATTATATATTTCAGGCAAACCGCATTGTCTTGAAATACTGTTTGAAGATGCTGATTGCCAGACCGAATGCCACAAACTAATTTCTGGTTATTTAATCACTTTATTTAATTGTTTAAAAAGTCTGACTTGTGTGCGGGCAGCGTGGTATTGGTAACGGGCTGGCGACCAGTTCAGGGTGTAGTGCGCCTTTCGCCCAAAGTCACTCCCGCAACTCTGTACAGGATAAGCCATGATGATACTTAAAAACTGCTTTATTAAAAAGCAAAAAAAAAAATTAAAAAATCATATTTAGCTACATTTCTTGTTGTTTTTTCAGACACCTCATCAAGCTCCCATATATCGATGGGAATAAAGTTGCAATTTATGGAAAGGTAATCCTCAAATAGGTCTGCAGTGGACCGCTGCATATTCGCGGTTTGACATTCGCAATTTCGGCTCTTTGCAAATTATGTTTTGAAAACTATCCTCTGTGTAGCCATGAAAACTTGTTCTCTCTTTGCACGCTCGCTCATCTAATTGCATTTTAAAAGCAGCTGTGTTGGATTTGAAATTGACAGTCAGTGCAAGAGCAATACTGTCAAAATGACATGTCGGCTTTGGCCTGCGATAAAAGTTTTGTTAAATGAGAACTAAACATATCTATCAAAACTATTGGACTCCATTACACCAGCTCTGCGGAGTCGTACTGTCAGTTTGTGTTGTCACTGGATGGATCCAGTGATTGTGAGTCAGTAAATATCAACCGCTATGTCTGGACTACTACAAACCATCCTCTTAGCATTGGCACCATCAATGTGATGCCTGCGCTTTGCTGTACAGTCAAATGTTCATTGTTATACACGTGCTGCACTGCTATAAAAATTCAGTAGCATTATCTTCATGATCATTGTCTTGAAACGATTGATGTAGACAAACATAATCACTCTTAAGGGATCATGAATTTTTCATGGACATCCACTAAACGTGATCAGGCCAATTCCCAAATGCAAATAGTGGTGGTCCACTGGAGTACAATTTATTTTATACTTTGTTTCTTATTAACATGCTCCAAATTAAATTATATAATTTTGTCTTTTTCAGGCATATGGGGGCTTTCTTGCGTCAATCCTATTACTCTCCTACAGCTCAACTTTCAGCTGTGGCATAGCAGTCGCTCCAATAGCAAACTGGAGATTTCATGGTAAGATTTGAAGGCTTATACTGTCAGGTTCTTATGGTGGATGAGGACCCAAAATGCAGGGAAGCGAGGAAATGACTGGTTTAAACAAAAACAACTGTTTAAGTGTTTAGGATGGACAAAAATCCTAAGGTTTGAAACAAACACAGATCAAAGTAACGAAAACAAACACTAAGAAAAGGACTTGGCGGTGGCATGGACGAATGATAATAGACAATGTGCCGACAAGGACTGAAAGGAAAACGGGGAACTAAATACAAACTGACGAGATAATGAGACACACCTGGACAAGACACAAGAGGCTGAAGGGAAGATAGCTGATGGGCTAACGCTAGGGAGTGGGATGACAAACAGGTGGACACAATAAGCTTAACGAGTCAGACACAAAGGAACACAAGAAATGCTTAAAATCTACAGTACTGATTAGATCCACATATGATGGGACTACAATAAGCTATTAGGATCAAATGTGCATATTAATTTTATATTTTGTATATGTATTAAGTGTTTCATTTTTAGACATCTCCATTTTAACCTATAAATAAAACTAAATATGGAGAATTGAAGATGCACTGAAATCTTGTTAGTTGTTTGCCAATAGATGTCACATATTCTGATTTTGCTGTCTAGCCAGTTATGTAATTTAAATGCATATAAAGAGGCATTATTAATCATCAACGGTAAGTGTTGCTGTTTTGAAAAGTGTCTGTGAGTCAAGACAAATTCATGAAGGGAAAAGAAAATACCATACAATGATACTCCTGCGCATGCCATATCGCAGTTATCTTTTAATCGTTTTACAGGGTCCGCTCTCACTGAGAAATATTTTGGATATCCTCCTAAAGAAGATCTCAAGTACCAGGTTGTACTATATTGTACTATATTATACTGTCATACGGTGCAGAATTGTTTGAAGAAAAAAAAATATATTCATAAAAAAATTTCATGTGGCAATTGAGTGCCTCCTATCTGGAAATTAATGAGAAAGAAATTAATACTAGAGTGATGTCAAAAAGACTGATCTGTTGATGGGGTTGATCAAATTCTGACTGACATCTGGAGATGCTGTTCCAGACTGCAGTCACATTATGGTTACATTTACCAAGGCTCGAAATAACTTATTTCTTTGAGGAGTAATTTTGCCTATCAATGACTTCATTTGAGTAGCAAAGTTCTCATTTTATGGAGCATTTTTTTCCAGGATAAGCCCAGGGACTTAAAACAAGGCTTTTATTAAACAATAACAAAATGACACTCACAGTTGAATGTAGGGCTGCAGTTATCAACTGTTTCAGTTTTGGAGTTTCTAACTATTCTAAATGCGATAGAATAAGCGTGCATTCGGGTATGGGATATATTAATACTACATATAATAATACATCTGACTTTAAAACAAATGACCAAAAATCATAATTTTAGAAATCAACAGATTTTAATTGTTAAACCCTGTTCATAGCAGCAAATTTATTAAATTTAAATTAAATTTAATAAATTTAATTTTATTTGAAGAAACATTTTCAGTGGGGAATTTCAAACTAATATAAAATGGAATTTAAACATAGCAATCCTAGAATGAAAAACATAAGGCATTAAACTGTTTGCAAACTGCATTAGTTGCAAGCTCCACTTCATTCAACATAAGTGATGTTTTTTTCGAGCGATGTGACACATGCTGATTGATGTAAACTCATGTGGTTTATCAAGATGGAGTTTGTTCATCTATAAACACAGTAGTCACGATAGTTGAAGTTAGTGTTCACTCAGTAATACTGTAAAGTTTGGCAGCTTTGCGTTTTGCCACATAAGCGGCAGCCCATTTGAAGTTTTACATTTCAATGTGTTCATTTCAGGGGCAAAATACAAATTTTACATTGCAAACTTCAGTCCTTTTACGAGCCTTATTTACAATTAGGTCAACTGTCAAACTCAACATTAAATGGCTGTTATCCCAAAAAGGAAATCATACATTTCTGTGAAATCTCAAAGCTAAAATTCCCCACTTTAATCAAACCATGATTGTATATCACTGCAATGAATTATTCATTGTCTCTGGCAGGTTTCAAGTCTACACGGTAACATCACAGGACAGGGTCCATTGAAATTTCTTATTATCCATGGCACAGCAGATGGTGAGTAAAGCTGCATTAGCAGCTGTGACTCAGGAAAGATTGTGCACCAGTTGCATTGCTTGCTCTTGAGAGTTAGGACTGCTTCTTCTTCATTTGGCTCATCTGTGTTGTATAAATGTAAGCATTCAAAGATGAAAACAAATCTAAACGTACAGTATATTGGCTTACATTTTAAAAATCTAACTCATCTTGGGGTTTTCATGTGGTGGTGGGGTGATCTTACTATATCATATGGTAAAAATGTAGCAAGTTGTAAAACAAATACAATTTTACAACTTTATTCATACGGCGTATTTTACAACTGTTGCAGCTGTAACAAAGCACTTTACATATAATAGATCATAAAATAGCAATAACACAACAACAAAGACTGAAAGCAGTAAATTATATGGAGGACTGAAAGTGCCTAAATTAAATAAATAAATGAATTGTTTAAACTTTCATTTATGAATTAAATGTTTCATTTAGTAATTAATTGTGAAATTAAATAAATAAATGTGTCATTAAATTATCAATGATTATATGTAAAAAAAAATCTAAAATTATTTATGTAATTATGTGTTTAATTAAAACTAAACACTCAACAAAAAAATTACACACATTGCATGTTTAATTGCAAAAAATTAAAAATAAAACATCGCTAGCACTAATGCGAAAGTAAATGCAATATCCCATTCAAATCCTAACGTAAATTATCATCTACTTCCGGAGTTAAATTCCTTCAAATAACGAGTATTCACACATGGTGGGGTCACCTACACACGGTCCTCAAAGAAACAACTTCTTCCCAATCTGTGGAAAACAAGTTATATTAATAAGACTTAAATCGCTTTCTACTTCTTGCCCCGAAGAGGCTTCAAGATTGCTGTTTTTGGTTGTTTTTGTCATTCTTTTGCTATGTTGTATTTATTGTCCTTTGTTGTGGACTGTTTTTGCCGTGTCATTTGTTGAAGGAGAAAAACATTGTGCATGATGGTTGCGCTGTCTCGGCAGAATGCTTGTACCATCACTGATTTTGATAGGGCCAAACGGTGCTTGTGTTTTTTTGCACCTGTGATGGGCAGCATTTTTCACAGCCCTGTTTTGTTGAGCGTAGATGTCCACACTGTTGGTTTGTGTGTTTGTGTGGCTGGATTGCTGACTGGTGAGGATAAAGGGAGAGGAGCATAGGCACTGAACGCAGATTTTTATTTGGAACTGTGAGTCAGCGCTTGGAATTGATTTAAATGGGATTGGAGAATTTAATTATTCTATTTGTACTTATGTATGATCTTCATCAACTGATGCTACAGCTGCATGTTTACTTTGAAACTTTACTTGTAGCAGACGAGTGTGACGTCATGCATGCTGTGATAATGACCTCACTGATGAAAGGAGACAGAATTTTTTCTTTTTCATCTACTGGAAACCACTTTTTTTATGTTTTATATGTTCTGTATTGAACTCTGTTACAGCTGTGGCTGTTGTGAAAACGAATAAAGTGTTGAACTTCAGTATTTTGCTAGACTTTGCACAAGTAGAATTGGGCGCATTTATGCGTCATTGTGGGATTGGAAGTAGTTTTTTTCCTGCCCAATACTCATATGAATCCCTCAAATAAACCAAAATCGCGTTACACTACCTGAGTCTTGAGTTAGACCTGCTTTTTGCAAGTCTAAAGTGTAGTGTACATTTTGTAAGCAAATTAGCAGATGCGGCGATAGGCACGGAAGTACTGCCGAGTGAGGCATAGCGCCTCTACCAAATTAACAAAGACGCTGAACAAAATCATTTCTCTGGTAAAAAAAAATAACCATGTACCCGTTTTTACGCTGAGTACAGGCTACTATCTTTTGCTAAATTGTTGGATGAGTTGGGAGCGAGGCAACTACCATCAGAAAATCTAGAAACACGGCAGACTAGATTTGACGACGCGAAAATGAAGTTACGGCTGTTTTTACAGCGAGCACATGAGTGCCATTCAACCAAAATCTGGCCGACTGATTGCAAAACTTTATAAGATCTGATGACTCAGAACATGTTCCAATAATAATAATAAGTTTAACATTTTTTTTTTGTTTTTCAGCTACTGTTCATTTCCAGCACTCTGCTGAATTGATCAAACTCCTGTCGGCATCTAATTTTAACTACAGTCTACAGGTGACTTTGTTTCTCTCTTTTAACACTGGAAGACTGCATTTGTTGATGTTATGTTTCTGCTATCGTATTTTCACCGAGTGACCATAAAGCGCATGGTATTTAAAGCCGCTGACTCATTTACCGCTGCTATTTCTGTATTTAATACAATACCATACATAAGGCTTAGTATATTACGAGGAGTATGCATGGTAAAACATAAGCAAGCTTAAAGCATTAGGTATCATGTATGCACGTAAAACGTACGCTAGCATGCATACTAGTGTATATTTTTAAAAAGGCAGCTAGAGCAAAACTGAGTTCAGTTATACTTTTTTTTTGTTTAACACGCCAGGTTCCATCTCATCGTCTCGCGCTCATCAAAGTCATGACATATACAGATTTCGGAACTTAGTGCACACATAAGGCGCGCTGTATTTTAAGCTGCCTAGTACATTTTGAAGAAAATTTAAGACTTTTAAGTGCGCATTATGGTCGTGAAAATACGTTTATATCTAATACCATTGCTGTCCTGTGAAAAACGTTTTTTTCCCAATTTATTTATTTTTACGTGAATGGGGTTTCTGCATTACAGACAATCCATTTACATGAAAAGGAAAACAAAATTGACATGTTATTTTAACAGGGCAGCAATGATATGACACCTTATATCTGGGGTCTTAAATCCAGTCCTCAAGGGCCGGTGTCTTGCGTGTTTTCAATCTACCTCTGCTGCAACACACCGGATTCAAATGATCAGGATCCTTATTTAGCTTCTGCAGGCCTCGTTGATTAGCTGCCCATTTGGATTGGGAGGGAGAGAGAGGGAGAGGGACAGGCAGAGGGATAGGGGGAGTGGGAGAGAGGGAGAAGAGAGAGAGTGAGAGAGAACAGGCAGGACACCGGCTCTCGAGGAACAGGATTGAGGACCCCTGCCTTATACTGAATGCATGACTTTTTGGCTGTCAAATTCAACTGAGCCAAGTACGAGAAAGGAGAGACTGGGGAAAATTGTCACATTTTTTTTACATTTATTTCTAACTTTGGCCTCTTATAACCGAGAGTGTTCAAATTGCTACTCTTTGTATACAGCTTCAAGTATCTACTAATAAATGGCATGGAAAATGTCTGTGCAACACAAATGAAAATGATGACGTTATGCCCAGGGATGGGAATTTTCTTTTGCATTTGAATGGAAGGATGGAAGCGCTTAAAAGGACAAAGATGATAAAATGGGACAAAAGTTGCCACTTTACAACAGTGATGATGTTCAAGGCTGGTGAGGCACTGATTGACAGTCAAATTTACAAACGCAGTATGAACATAATATATATAACACTATTTGATTGGAAGGAATTTATCGGGTATATTTAAAGTCCCATATCACCATTCTTTACACAAAAACACATTTAATAAAACAATATTTTTAACTTATCTTTCCTTCGTGAGTGATAAAAATGCATAAATCACAGATATCAGGAACGGGGCAAATACTTTTTCACAGCACTGAAGTATCCAATGTCATCTGCCAGGATGCCATTAAAAACTCATAATATCATCCTGAAACCTGACTGGAAGACCTCCGTGGTGTTATGTTCATCCAAGAAATGCACCACATTTTCCACATTTTTTAAAAATAACAGGCAGCTAAGAAATAGGTCTTAATTTTGATCAAGGCCAAGATTCTTGAGCAAGGATTGCAGCTCAACATGTTTAAATTGTTGGGGTACCACATCAGAGAGACCGATTTACCAATGCTTGACAGAACCTCCTTAACTCATTCACTACAAGCTGAGTAAAAAAACAAACAAACAAAAAAAAAAGATCTTTGACGTCTTTAGCCGTCAATGGTAGTAAATGAGTGAAAGAAATGCGGAGGAACAGAGTCACAAGGGGAGCCAGATGGCTTAGTCAGGCAAACCAAATCCTCTATGTCAAGGAAACTAAAAGAATTTAACAGTTCTGAGCACAGGACATTTACAGCGGGATTATGACCTTGGTGTTTGAAACAACAATCCTAACTGTAGAAACTTTATCAATGAAAGATTTTAGGACTCCATTGTACAATTCAGTGGAGGTGGATTTTAGTACAGAATCAATATTTTGAAATAGTACACATGGTTTGAGATGGTTAACCTGAATAAGATTTGGTAATTGTTCTCTCTTTAACTGTGATCTGGTAGTTATGCCAGCAGTCTTTCCAGATTTGATAAGAAACCTGCAGCTTTTTTTTTCCACTTGAGTTCAGCTATGTCTAGCTGCGCAAGATATGTCATTAAACCAAGGCTTGAGTGTAGCGTTTGACTGTACTCTTTTTTTTTTTTAATGGAGCCACCAAATCCAATACAGCATGGCAGGAAGGGTGGTACCAAGAGGTGATCTCCTCCGTGAAACACACAAAGCTGATCAAAACACAAATATTAAAATTCCGCATGAGAAGAATAAGATCATGCTCGAGCCTGATTTCAGCAAACCTTGATAACTAATTCAAAAAATCCTCATTGTATTTAGTAGGTCTGTAAATGACATGGCAAAGGGACAGCACGGCCAATAAACAGTTTACATTTAAAATAGTTTTAAAAAATACTCACCATTCCTTCGCCACGTCCTTGAAGTCCTCTGGGAGTCCAAGAAGGCGCAGTCAGGTGGCGACAATTCAATTAAAGCGTTATACTCACCATTACTGGCCAAGTCTCAGTCAGACAAGGATAAATCAAAGGAAAAACTCCCTCAGGATGTGCGTTTTGTTCGTCATTTGAGAATTTAACAACGCCATCCTTGGGGAGGCAACAGGAGAGCATGTTTCTTCCAATTGATGGAGACGGACCCCTCGGTGGAGGATGTTCGGAGAGAAGTAATGCTGTGGCGCTCCAGCAGTGCTTCTGACTGGTTTCCGCCGCAAGTCGACAGGGTCAAGGATGCGGAGTAAATCCATGCGATTGGAACGAGAAGAGGTCAAATAATGTTTTAATTCCCGTTATAGGTTCGCCAGCTCATCACTGTGCTGCCGACGTAAAGGCCTCTTTTCTTCAAAACGCCAAACTTCCAACGTATGGTTAAAAACCCATTAAAGATTGGCAATCATAAATCAGCAGCACCCAGCACTGTGGAAAAAATAAACCAGCAGGTGAAGTAAAGTAGTAGGAGCATCGCCACCCACACCGGCACACCATTCGCCATGAAAGTTGTTCAACGTGATCTGCCTTAAGATTCACAAAATCAAAATATTTGGCACATTTTGAAAATCCCTGCAGTTTTGTGTAAAAATATTTTGAGATTTCACTGAATTCTGAGCAATCCACCAAGCCAAAGAAATCCAGCGCATCAAATTATCAAACCTAGCCTTCAGTTTGTCCAAAATGTTACAGAAAACAAGTTGGCGTTCATCTCTAATCGAGTGTATGCCTCCACTCTCTGTCAGGTCAATTGACCTGCATCTATTCTAAAATCGGCCTAAGAAACTGTCGAACACTAATGCGCTTGAGAGCTGCAACAGTGCCGCGGATATGTGCAAGACAATATCCAATCTCTGAAAATGTCCGCATATGTCATAAGCAGAAAGCACACTGATGCTTTTGACAGCCACCGATCGTATGCTGCTGCCATCACCCAACGTGTCATTATCCCATCTGTCAGGATTTTCTATAATCACATGAAACGAAGCACACGGATATATTTTGGTGCATGTTCAATGTCTGCCACATGCAGTATAGAGTTATAGCTCCATTTTGGAGGCACTTCTCTGAGCAAATGCATCTTGACTTCATCAAGCAAGTGAGTCGGATTTGCTAAATTATGTTAGTCCTTCTGCAGTCCTAAAGAAATATGCGACACCCTGGCATGCACTTGGCTCAATTTGATAGCTCTAAGTTTAACTTTTATGCATAACAATGTGTAAACATGGCTTCGGGCACTTTTTCTTTAATTTTAGCATGTTTGCCATCTGAGGCCATCACTGCAACTCCATCACAAGTCCGGGCTACAAGCTTTTCAACACACTTATGTTTCTCCAACACACATACTTCTCCAATATGCTGCGGACAATAGTAGGAAAACGTCTGTGCTCACTCACATCATCGACTCTCCTATAATGCCTTCTTCATCGAATCGTCTGCTTCTGTTTTAGCTACTTACTGCATTATCATATTTGAACTTGGTTTTTGAAATCTGGTCTCGTCGACTTTTACCGCAACAAATGGCATTTCACTGTGCTGACCTGAACTGATTTTTTTAATATAATTTGGAATAACATCACCAAATGCTTTGATTGATTCATTCACTACCAGCCGAGTAAAAAAAAAAAAGATCTTTGACGTCTTTAGCCGTCAGTGGTAGTAAATGAGTTAAAACATTCTGTATTCAATTTGATAAACCAGAAAATACAGTGCATGTTTCCATGTATTTGGCTAACCTGACATCGTTTTCTCCAAGAGCATACAAGAGTTCAACCAATATAATTGCCACAAGAAAGAGTCTGTACGTTCATTATTTCTGCGAAATGCCAGTTGCTGTTTGACAAGGAAGCAGGTGGCATTGATGAGATATTTTAAAATCCCTCGGTTCTCTCTTTTCTTTGCATTTTGGGCGCTAATGTTAAGTCTTCGTTGTTGGTCCAATGTTATGTCTATCCTGGAATTCCCAAACAACTTTAGCGCAATCTGGCTTTGAACGTGATTGGCAATGGCGGGCCGTGCACTTCTCACGTCGGCCTTCAGTGAAGTCCTAATTAGTCTGACTTGAATCAATCCCTCTCATAATGTCATTATTTATGAAACCACAGCTGGACAAATATACAGAAACACACTTACACAGTACTGTGTGGTTGTTGGAAGACCTAGTTTCTCTTGAAAGGTCCGTCTGGAAATTGGCCTCGCAAGTGTATCTGCAATTAAATCCACACTTTTCCCTCCTTCGGCCATTGTTTAAAAAAAGCAAGAATATATTTAAGATTTTCTAACTGTTGACCGTTATGACTTTTGGGTGTGATTCCGCATAGCAACTGGAGCTAGCGGAATCCTGATTGGATAAAAATGCTCCCCTAAAAATACAACACTAGTATATAATATGACATCAATGTGAAGAATATGACCATGATTTCTTGATTTTATTTTAGGCCAGCAGAGAAGGACTTGACCGTCCACCACTGTTGATTGGTCAACTGCTTATGTTCTTACGAGGCTTCTTTGCTTCTTCAAGTCACAATTTCCCAATATTTTCCCCAGAATTTTGTCAATATTTGAGAAAAGCAGGCAGGAAAGCAAAAAAGTCTGTTTCTCGCTGGACATGCTCACAGCCAATCTTTTTGTATGTACCATTCTGTTTAAAAAAAAAAAGTATGTATGGTGTTGTGTTGACTGAAACCGTGCAGGTCCGGCGTTGGTATTCATTTATTTATTACCTCCTGCTTTAATTGAAAGTCCAGTTTAGAAACGTTTTAAGTTTCACAATGTAATCCTCCATTTTATCTATAATCTGGTCAGGCGAGCGAGGAAAAAAAAATAATGATGGATGGCTGCACTTGACCCGCTACCATACTGTAATTTACTCCTTTAGTTGCTTAGGCCTGCTGCTACTGAGTCATGCCCCCTATCATGAGGCTGAAGAACTGCGAGCCTCAGTCATTGGCTTTTTCTCCGCTGTTTTAAGATCACAGATGGTAATAACTTTAACTTGCATATAAATACACATGAAATTTAGTTAAAATATCAGACAAATATCAGAAGTACCAAAACAACAGACAATAACTTTATAGCACAAGGCACTATGTAAATATTTTATCAACATTTTGTTTTTGATTGAATTTTTTTCTACAAGACGGTTCTGAGTCCCACTAGTATAAACACATCATTCTGGTTAATATTGCGTTTGTGGAATATGATTTAAGCAGCACAATCCACCCGTTCTGCAACATTTCTGGAGGCGGCCATTTTGCCACCTGGTGTTGACTGAAAATGACATCTTAGTTCCTCAGGGCTCAGCTAACAACCAATCATGGCTCAGCTTCAGAGAACAGGTGAGCTGTGAGTGGTAATCACCTGAGACCTGAGCAACTGTGAAGTCATTTTCAGGTGACAGACGTTACAAAATGACTGCCTCCAGAGAGGGCTAAAAACATGTGGATTTTACTGCTGAACTCGTATTTCTCTAATGCAATATTAATCATAATATCATGTTTAAACTGGTGAAGGCTCATTAAACATAATATTGCAAAGATTCTTTGGGGGTTGACTTCCCATTCAAGCTGCTGCTCCTACGACCAGACCTCGTTTAAACAGATGAGAATGAGATGGGATCATATTAAAAAGGATATCCACAACAAGTGCTTTGATGTGAGATATGACTAATTGTGGTTTTGATTTTTGATCTTGCAACTCGTGAAGCTAATAGTCAGTGCCCTGCAAAATGTAATCATATCAATATCGATTCGGTTTAGCTTAAAAGTGAATCACTGACTTGTTATAAAAGATCTCAAATCAAAGAACGGATATTGTGACTACCAAGTAATTATGCGCTAATTTGTGAGTAGATTCAAGTGGAGAACAAACCAACTTCTAGTTATCACATCATAAGAGATAAAATTAATTCACTTGCATTTCAGAAATACTTTCCATACTTATAGGTCATGTCTTTGTTTATCGTAATTGCTAGTTACTGAAATATTAATGTAGCACAAACTGCCCGAGACAACCTGCTTGTGTGTTTTACATACTTGCCTAATAAAGATTATTCTGATTCTGAACCATGAAGTTATTAAATTCAATGAATGATTCAGTGTTGCTGTTCAAGTTTGAGCAATACCCAAAACTGATCTGTTCTATATGTTCACCACGTTCGATAATTGTGGAAGAAATAATTTTACGCTCTTTGACATATGACCTTGAAGCTTTCACTTGATCAATCCAACGATCCTACAGACCAAATTAAGTGTCTCTGTGCTGATTCATGATCCTGACAGACTGAGAAGCTAGTGTTGCAGAAAAACAAATGACTCATGTGCTTTTGCAAGATTAAAAAAAAAAAATAATCATCAAAGATGAGTGAGCATGATTGCACAAGTGCAGAATGGCTTCTTCTCATTCCCCCTTGTCACACTTGGCCGGTTCTGATGACTCTTTCAAACGTCTTTGCAAAGGTTAATGGAGTAGATGTATGTGAAAAGTTCAACCTATGAGGAGAGTTCATTTAAATTGCACGCCTGTCAACCTGAAAATATCAAAAAATAATAATGTATTTAAAAAAAAGGAAGCCTTTATTTTCCCCAGAAGATTGATAAGGTCTCACCACAGAAAATGGAACTTGAAATTCGACCAGCAGATTTGAGACCTTTTCATATTTTGCAAACACAGAGCATCAGTCTTAAAAGGTCATGTTAGTGTATTTTGCAAATTGGAATGATGTAAACAATGTTCTCAAATTGTCATTTCCCAGATTTTTCCAGATGAAGGACACAATATTGTTTCTGTCAAGAGCCAGCGCTATATGCTCAACTCGGTGCTCACCTTCTTCAAAAACTGCTTTGAGGAGGAAAGGGTTGTCGACCAGCAGAATTCAAAAGATGATGATTAAGATGGAGAACTACCTGCAGGCAAAGTTTTGTACAGATTGAAGAATTAGCACCTGCTAGCATGAGCCAACACATTTGCACTCACTCTTGAAGGGCTGCCATCTTCCAAAGCAACTTTAAAAGATTTGTGGAAATATAAAGCCAAATGGTGCACAACACTATTTTTGCTTGATGCATGACAGATTCACAAGGCTATGATTGTTGTTTTGTTTCATTTCTCTGGTTGTTTGTTACCATCTTATATCTGCGCAAATCTGTAACACATCTTGGGTTGTTAAGGCTACGCTGAAAAGAAATTACAGAAATAATGTGAAAGAATTTAAGTGATTATATTACTACAACTAAAATTTGAATATTCCAAGGTAAAAGTAATCTCTGAAGAAAAATGAAATTTATATTGAATGACAGCCTTTATACGTACAAATAGTTGTATATTTAATGCATAAACATCAACATTTTGGATGATATTTAAAAAATGTGACTATTAGACTTGACAATTCCACTTTTTACATTTTTGGGAGACTCTTAAGTAATCAGACTATCAACATTTACACTAGCCATTTTTGTTTTTGTCTATACCTCCTTTACACTATTTCTGTTTGTCCTCGCACTGATTGCACTCTACTGCAGCGTGAAATACCACCATTCGCACAGCCCGCCAATGGGCAAATTAAATGTCATTATGCAGCATTATTGCACAGTATTTATTGGGAATATATATGTCACTCCTAGGGGTACAGAGAACAAAACATAGCGTATGTTTGGGCATCCTTTCCTACTTCCAGTCAATTCTCAATTTTATTTCTTTTTGGGGTGTTCAAACTCCGGTCGTTCATAATTTTCCGGCTGACCTTACATTGAGTTACAAGGCAGGAAAACAGAAGAATTTTGTCCTCATCTCTCACTTCCTTGCTCCAAACCAATCGGTTATCATTCAATGGGGCCACCAGCCTACCCCAAATCTTGAAAAACCAATTATGTTTTGCATTATTCCTTAACTATTGCCGTCTCAATTCCCCCAAAACTTTATTAGTCCTGTCAAGCAATTACATTTTTTTAATCAATTAATGGCAAAAAAAGCCACAATTAATTGTGGTTCATCACATTTTTTAACTACTATTTTTTGTAAAGCTTGTTACAGGTATTTACTTGAATTGTATAATATCTATGATTTCAAACTTTAACAGTTCATTTAGCTCTCCCGACAAGCACCACACTCCAGCAGTGTTGGTTTGCAAGGGACAGTGGTAACTTGAGCATGGTGTTTTGTTCTTAGATGATGTAGTAAAGATATATAGATAATATTAGAATTTAGCTTTCAAGGAACGCAAAATATTTTTGAAGTAAATAAAACTGAGTTAATTGAAGTGAAATATTTAATCATATTTTTTTTTAATTAATCTTGAGTTAACGCTTTCATTTTGACAGCCCTACTAAAAACAATGTATTATACCTTCACCTCACACTGATGAATTGATATAGTGTTAAATAATGTGTCAAACCAGCCCTTGCCTCCTTTATTTTTCCTTATATGGCCCTTATAAGGCGGCACGGTGGCCGACTGGTTAGCACCATGGCCTCACAGTGAGAGACAGCATCGGGCGTGGGTTCGATCCCAGCTCCGGCCATCCTGTGTGGAGTTTGCATGTTCTCCCCGTGCTTGCGTGGGTTTCCTCCGGGAACACCGGTTTCCTCCCACATTCCAAAAACATGCATGGCAGGCCGATTGAACACTCTAAATTGCCCCTAGGTATGAGTGTGAGCGCGGATGGTTGTTCGTCTCTGTGTGCCCTGCAATTGGCTGGCAACCAGTTCAGGGTGTCCCCCGCCTACTGCCCGAAGATAGCTGGGATAGGCTCCAGCACCCCCCCGCGACCCGAGTGAGGAGAAGCGGTACAGATGATGGATGGATGGCCCTTATAACTCTCGACAATTGGTTTGAATGGTCATGCCTTTTTCTTTTGTTTTGTTTTGTTTGTTTTGGTGGGGGGGGGTCATAAACCCATCTGAGCTCATTTCCAAATGTCCTTTCATTTTTCTATTGACTTTACTATGGTTTATTTTTTAACCGGTAGTAGCAAATTAGGAATCTTGAATTTACAAGTTATTCATCTTTTACCTTCACCTGCTGTTGATCGCTGAGCGCCTTCCGCTGACAGCTTCTGAACACAGATGTTTACTATCCGGCTTACCTTGCTCAACTGACGAACTGAACGCCACATTTGAATAACGTTTTGTGATTCCACACGGATCGTTATTTAAAAGTACTGTTCGGTTAGCGCATATAAAAACAGAGTGGTATACAGGTGTACAGGTGCTCCAAATGTGGACAAGGTGCTTTCGTGCGTTAAGCAGTCTGGATAGAAACAGTTTTAAGCACGAGCAGCTGATTAATTTGGAACAGGCTGCTTTTGGAAACTAATAAGAGTGCAGCACGTTCTGCCTCTCCGAACACACTCCCAGTGAATTTCCAAATTGGCCTTAGGTTAGAGCTGGTTATCTTGCAGTCCATCTCAGCAGTGGATCACATTGTAAATAAATAATAAATAATGATAAATAATAAATTTTAAAAAATCCATAAAACGAGAAGAGGACGATTTCAAAGATTTGCCCGGTCCAATTCCTGAAGGAGCACGAGCGGCAGTTTGCAAGTACAGAGGCTTTAAAATAGTGCCCAACAAGCATTTCCCAATAAGAACCGGCGAAAAAAACAGCGAGGACATGCAGGCGTACAAGTCAACAGTGTGTACCGAAGGGGGTCCACAGACAATCAATTACTGCAATTTGGACAGTAGAATCCAACTCAAACCTTCAGGCAAATTCATACCGTTTATTGAAAACACATCTCTACCACGTAACACTAGTGTGTATTGTACTTGTATATAAAAAAAAAAAATTGAGTGAAGTCATGAAAATATATATTTTTTCTCAGCCCCCCACATATCTGTCAACCCCCCCTATGTTCAGAGAGAGAGAAAAAAATCCTGGCGCCGTGCCTACAGCCCAACTATTTGCAGGCGGTCGGCAACTAATGAAGTTAGTTGCCTAACCACCCTGCAAAACACGAATGAATAGTTCAATTATGTATGTTTAGTCCTGTTTCTCTGTTTCGCAGGCTTTAATAATTGTCCAGTTAAGGAGAAATGACTCTTATAGCTTCTAAAATGACTGAATCCTTTATCTTATTCATGTCATTAAAGTAAATAACCTTGTGTGTAAAATGCTGACTCAATACACGTGTATTAATTTTTTTTTATTATTTATCTATTTATACCCATTACTAGACAATTACAACAACCCCAACACCACAACCCTGTCCTTTCCCATTTTAAAATGATGAGGAAAAAAAAGACCAAGCATTACAAAATCCATTCTAAGAAGTAAATTATTGGAGAGATAAAACATAATAGAAACATCACCATACAATACATCCAAGTCAAACCAATGAATTCCCTTTAGACTCAACTTTCTACGAGACATCTCAAAAATATATTTATGTACACACTTTGCTGCATTGTACTGTACAAAATGTGGCAAAACCTGTCACATTCTCTGGAGACATGCAAACACCTTATTGATACTGCAAAAAATGTCCATTTGATAACTTCTATTGTAATATATTTTCAAATATTAGGTCTTTGGAGAATTTCCTGAAAAAAAGAATATGCGCCACTTTTGAGATGTCAGTGGCTGCATTAGTATTAAATAACTTTTAAAATTATATTCTGAAATTATGTATCACTGTATGGCCTGGTATTTATTACCTTCATGTAGAAACTTAATTGAGACCATACGACAGACTGAGAGTTTTATCTTTCAGATCCTAAATTGTGTTTATTTCTCAAACACCTGAGTTAACATTGTTTAAATGACACTGCTAATGCAAAACTATCACTGCCCGCAAGATATATTAGAATATGTTGAACCTCATAAGGCATTGTACATGTCTAAACAAAACCTCTGTACAATTAATGTGACATAAAGAAAATGTTTTGATGTAGAGGGCAGGGGTGGAGGGTTACAGTAGGAATTGCACTTATTCTGGATCTGCGTGGCCGGGGAGCATTTCTTTGTTCATCAATACATATCCTCTTCTCATGAGAAAGGAATAGAATATCTGGCGAGAAATACATTGCTCAGTCGGGAAGTATAACAGTTTTCTATTTTTTTTATTTAATTATAACATTTTCTGAACCTTTTCAGCAACGTTATGAAAGACTGCAATTTAAATAATTCTCGGGATTTTGTCAGCACCATTTTTTAGGTGCACTACTAAATCGCTTTTTGTACAGACAAAGGGAAAATTTGTAGCCGCATTTCAGTTCGTGACCAAAATAAACAATGTTTAACTTTCCGCCAGAGATTCTAGTCAATGTTGCAATCCAACAAATCCAAAAAGAGGCAAGATGTGAAGAAGTGTTGTCCTCCCAATTGGTACCATAAAAGAGAGCAGCGCAAAGGGAAGGAAATAAAACCATGCAAATGTAAGAATGGTGAATGACCACAAGCATGACAAGAGATCCCGCGAAAGACGAGGACAGTGTTCAGTGTGCTTTGACAATAATTGCAGTGGAACTGAAATTATTTTAGAGGTCATTTCCTACCTCAAGTCCCCGCAGTAAAAAGTGTCATTGTCATCATAACCGTAGGTGTCCATAACTTGTCTTTATAACACGTGCACTCACACACACTGAAGTGCATGAGCAACTCTAAGCTATACAGTCGGTCTAAAATGTGGTCCAAATGCAAAAAGGCCTTCTGCCTACTCCTCTTCCTCGTCTTCATCATCAATCAGTGGCAGTAACTCCTCCTTCAGGCACTCTCTGTAGAAGCTAGTAAGAGTGGCATACAGGTGCTGGTTGCTTTGATGAGACAGGAAATGGCCTTCGTCTGGGTAGAGCTGGTGGGAACAAGGCACATAAGTCTTACAATGTGAATCATGTTGGCTGTTCGCATTTAAGTAGCCAAAAACCATCAGAGGTATGCCCTTATATCTTAGTCGACAAATATATTTGACATTTGTCACCCGAGGACCATCTGCTCAGCACTGTGCATCTAACAACCAGCCCAATTAATCTAAACAAGAGCTCCATGGTAGATTAAAAAAAAATAAATAAATAAAATCAGGAAAACATTTTGAAACAATTTCCCCACACTGACGGACAATTGTCATTTTAATGTCATATTGCCATCATCTTTCATTTTCCATCAGCGCTGTCTGTACGCAGGTTTCTATCTTGCTATATGTAGCCGATAACCATTCCAAACTGGGCCACTGCAAGACTGAAATAGTTGTAAAAGAAAAGCACCACTCTCAATAAGTCCTTCACAAGCAAACATTAGCAGGCCTATTCAAAATGAGCTTTCATTTGGATACAACACAAGCAATACCTGTTGACGCTTTGTATTTATTTTTTCATGGTTACACTAGTGCTGTCAAGCGATTAATTTTTTAACTAATTAACTGCAAAAAAGCATAAATCCATCAATAATTGCAATCAGTCACGTTTTCCAATATTTTTTGCAAAGATTGTAACAGATATTTACTTGAATAATATCTTGTAATGAATGCAAAATCACCAAATACGAAAAATATTTTAATTCAAAGACCATTTTCATAGCTTTATTTGATCCTTGAATACAATCTAAACTTTAAAGGCATTTTTCTTAGAAACAATTCTCAAAACTTCTACAATTTAGTTCTGCCCACAAGGACCACACTCCAGCAATGTTACTTTGCAAGAACCATTGGTAACTTGAGCACGGTCTTTTTTTTCATTTTTTATGATGTGCTAAAGATGTACAGCTAATAAGGTCAAGTATTTAAATTTGGCTTTGCAAAGTATGCAAATTATTTTTTAAGTAAATAAAACCGAGTTAAAATATTTAACTTTGTTAAATTAAATGTAAATGTATCTATTTTGACAACACCAGTTTATACCCATATCATTTTGTTCAAAGATCAATTGTATCCTTGCATAACCTCTTGTGCAATATATTTAATTACGACAAGTGCAGTGTTTTGATTTGTTTTTATTCCATGTCTTTTTAAATGTAACACTTGTACCAAATAAAGTTGTACTTGGGTTGGATATTGTTTACAACAACAATCATTGCAAATATTGTAGTGTAGATTGTCTTAATATATTATATTGTCTTGCATTTGCATTTAATCGTGGTAGGCCAACCATGTTGAGTCCAATTGAGGACTTTTGTGCAGTCCATCTGCTATATTTGGCACAGTGTCTGAATGTATCATTTTGCATGAATGATTTTTTTATCCTGCTCCAAACACATTTCGTATGGACAAGAAGTATTTTCCAGGGTGCTGCTTCTACGACAGTCACCTGCATTGAGTAGTTCGCTCCAACTTTCACAAGGTTCTTGACAAGCTCAGCAGTATGCTGGAAGTGGATGTTGGCTGCAAATAAAAAAAAGGGAGAATGTGTCAGCAGAGTTCCTTCTCAAATTAGGGTTGTGGTAGAATACATAAAAAAATTGGCATTCATTTCACATCGGAGAACGCGTTCTTACGAATTTTTTTTACATCAATTTGAGCATCACATTTTCCTTTCTTTTTGGTGATTACAAAACGTGACTCATTACCTTTCCAGAATATTTGCTTCTTTGTGATCAGCACTGATGCACAACAGATCCAGTATATTCATTTTCAAACAATTTACTTTCACTTACCATCTGCTGTGCCGTGTACCAGCATCAGTGTCTGGTCTCTTAGTGCATGAACATTCTGCAGCACACTGGAGAACTGGAAGGTAATGAGAAAAAGGGAGCCGGAATAAAATCATTAAAAATTACCTACTGCACTTGAATAACTACCGTACATATAAGAGCAATTCAACGAGAAGCAAAGACTGTGGAAATTGAAAACTAAAAGATATGCCGCCAGACATGTTAGCGAAAATGTATGTCAGATGTGATCAAATGTAAAGGTTAATTGAAATTTATTTTCTTCTGAATAGCGAATTAGGGACACACGCACACACACACAGTGTGATTAGGACAAAATATGAAGGCGTTGCGAGTGAAACGTCGCAAAATTAAATATTTCATCCTTCGCATGCCTTCTACCGCTCATTGTTGAGAAAAGAACCTCTGATTGCTAAACATTCAAAATCAAACACACCATTGAATACATTTGTCAAACTGTTGATTGGTAATCAAAGCTCTCTCTCATACTGTGACAGAATTAACACCAAAGTGTATTGCATGTTAGGAATGTTGCCGCTAGCAGCTTTAAAAGTGTAGTGAAACACAAATGAGAACACACCTGATATCTGCTGTCATCTCGTAGAGGCATGCCAAGGTATCGCTCCGAGAAGGCTGATGCTATGCAAATGAGAAATTACACAATTCCCAACAGTGCTGCTGACAGTTTGATAGATAGGATGTTTAGAATAATTGTTTTTAGGGAAGTGCATAGAAGCTTTTGTGTGCAAAATATTCCTTGTTATTTGTAAGACTGAAAAGTGTCTCTATACTTTGTTAAACAGTTTGCCTTTAGACATGGATGGTAATAAATAAAATTGCACTTTAATACTGGAATGTTTCTTCCAGGAGGCAAAAATGCTTCGATGAAACCGCTTCCCTTCAATGACACATTGCATTTTGTGTTTTTTGGAAGGTTTGATGCTCACCGTACAACTTCAAATCTGTCACGGGTGACATTGCACATGCACATTTGAAGACACTATCCGTAGACTTCAGAAGCATTAATGCTATATAGGCTCCATAACCCTGGACAAAAAAAAAAAAAAACACTTAATTGTACAATGTGTGTAGTCGCTAGAAAATCTGTTGTAACATGTGAAAAACAATTTTCTAATTTATGATCAGCAACATTTTTTAGGTTCAATCTTTTTTCACCCATTATTTGCAGAGCTGGGCCTTATTCATAAAAATTGTCGTGTTGTGATGTCAGAATAAGGAAATATAGACACGCTTCAGTGCACACTGCTGTCTCACGTCTCTACACAAACAAACAGTTGGCAGTGGTGCTTTTGATGCGTTTGGAGGCAATTTTTGTCATCCGCTCATTTTGTGAGTAGGCTCATCACACGTACGAGGGCCAATTCGTTGGCCGGACTAAACTCAACCTCCGGCCGGCCTTTGTTAATCAAAGCCTTTTTTCAAATTTGGAGGGCCGGACCGTTCAGCCTCCGGGACGGACTGCCCAGCTCTGATTATTTGTGGGAAAAGCTAGGTAAAAGGGAATTGGGAAAACATTTTTCTGCATGCAAATATGATTACGAATATAGGCTCACCTTTCCAAAAACTGCTATCCGAGTCTTATCAATGTACGGAAAGTTCATCATGTAGCTGGAAAAAAACAAGATAAAGAAATTGTCATTTTGAACACATTACCATTGCGTAGCAGCTATTGTTTATTTAGTTAATATTTTATGAGAATCGTATTTACAGTAGACAGCAAATCAATGATTTTTATTTTACTTTAAATGTTATGAAACGCTTTGTTACAGCTACAGCTGTATAAATAAAGGTGTATTATTTTAGTTTAGTATTAAGTTCCATGTTTTCCTGGTCTTCTTTTGTGTCTCGTTAGTCTATTGTGTTCACCTGTGCTTGCCTCCCCCAACATATAATTACCCATATATTTCTTTGACAATGCATTGGTGGCACCTTTCTCATTGTCATTGCCCCTCTTCCCACCACCCCCCAAATCCATTGTGAGTTCCTTTTCCTCAACATTCATGCATTTTTGTCACACATTCTCCTACCGTTTTACTCCCCCTCGTTATTGTTGATTCTGATGTTGAACATGTTACTTCCTCTCAGATTCTGACTTTGTTTCTCCCAGTCATTTTACAACCTCCAGTCAGTTTTTGTCGCATCTTTCTTGTGGTTCCTTTGAGTATATTCCTGAATTCCGACCTTTAATTGGTCTATGGAACCTCCGCGGGACGGCCAATGACGAAGCCCAAGTAAACGTTCTGCCACCTGCCAATCCAACTGCTTTTCACCTCGTCTCATACAAGTTGTTTCTAGTCCACTTTCCCAAGTGCCGGTACCTTCCCCAACCTCTATGGCTGCAGGAAGAGGAGGCTCAGGCCCCTGTTCCTGCCCCGGCTACCACGGCAGCTGCAGGCACAGTGTCCGTAATCCAAGCCTCTTCCGGCGGTGCGAGAGCTACGGCCGCCATCGGCTCCAAGTCTGGCATGGACAACCACCAGACTGGCCAATGATTGGCGGACTGTGATCCCGCCTCCTGGGCCCCTTCAGCCCACTCTGTTTTTAGACTTGTTTAGTTTTGGAATGTCAAGGCCAATAAGTGGGGTGTACTGTCATGATCTGTCTTGGTTGATTTTGGTTTCGTATTTAGTTTCATGTTCTCCTTCTGTTCCTTTGTCTTGTTACATTTTGTGTCCACCTGTGCTTGTCCTGGTCCTCTGTCCAATCATCTCCATCAGCCACTGTTCTCATCCAGGTGTTTGTCATTGTCTCGTCAGTTTGTTTGCATTTAGTGGCCTGCTTCTGTCTGCTCAATGTTGCTGTCTTGTACGCTTGTCCAGTCTTATTTGTTGTGGTGAGTCTGTTGTTTCTTTAGGATTTAATTTTGAGAACTTTGCTGATTGTGTACTCTTGCTGTTATTTTTGTTAATAAAAAAAAAAAAAAAAGTCTGACAGTATTGTTTGTGTGTGTATCTAGATAGTTATACAAGTGAAAAGAGAGATTAAACTCAAATGTGATTATAAGTGTACAATGACGTACTTATCTTTGATGACCACTTGAATCTTCACCATATATGAACTTTTTAGTATTCACCCAATATAGACACCGTTAGCAATACATAATAAGTAAAGTAAGTAAACCAGAGCACGATAAACATGATCCACACTTACATGGAGATGGTACAATCACTGATCCAATGTCTCTAAATGATCTGCTTGGGTTCAAACGGAGGAGCAACCGGTTGTTTTGAAAGTTCGTAAAACATGTATTCAATGAATTTGCAACCGCAATGTAGTTCGAGGCAAATTTTGCTATCTCTTGCTCTGCTACTTTATTCCAGTGAAGTTGAGTCATGTGTGTGTAAACAGAGAATCCAATATTTGCAAAGCTTTTCAACCTATATCCAAATGAGCATGCTAAAAAGTAAAGATTTTTAAAATCCTAAATCATACTTTTTTTTTTAATCTGATATTCACAAGTTTTAAATTTGATGCCTGCAACACGCTCCAAGAACGCTTGGGTAAGGGCATGTTTATCACTGTTATATCACCTTTAAAAAAAAAAAAAAAAAAATTAAGTTATCACACCACCCACTCCCTTACACAGCCAAGCAGCTAAAACGACATTCACAGTGGGCCAGTTCTATCTTACAATTCCTCAACACAATTGCTCTTTTCTCTTTGGCCTACGATGACGCACTACAGCACATTTGCATTCGGCTTGCGCATTCATGTACTGTAAATTTACTGATTGTGTCTTCTTTTCTGTCATTTTCTTGATTTGTATTATGCAGTGTCGGTTATCATTGATTATGAGCAAGAGGCCATATTGCATTGATTGGCTTAGCGACATGTACGTTGCTTCAAAACAGTGAAGAATATTCACACTCGTCAAATAACACATGCTTAACGTGTTGAGGCGATTTGTGGATCAGTCAAGTTCTTCAGCACTGCACTCTCCAAACTTGCTTTGATTTAATTCAGAATTTTCTTAGAGCCTTAAAAAAAAATCTGAAAATTCTATTAAACTTACCCAGACAGACTAATTTTCTCTCTCTCACACTTTCTCTCTCTTTCTGTCCATCTCTCTATCTATCTATCTAGGCAAAAATGGAAAACATACTCCACTGCTGCGATTTGGTCCTGAACATCCACAGTGCCCAGTCTCTGGTGGACCTCATGCAAGACCCTCTGGCCCTGGAAGCCACTACCCCGTCCATCGAGACGAGCCACAATAACGTTGTCGGAGCTGACCAGCACTGAGTCCCAGCTGAGAGCAAAGTGATCACTCACAGCCTGACCACCAGGGAAGCCATCACTGTGGAAAGCAAAGAAAATGAAATGTATGAAACACAGAAGACTGTTTAATATTGGATTTAATTAACTTCTTTCAAGTGGCATATTATTGCTTCAATTATTATTGTGCTTGTAATTGGTGGTACCGGGGTCAGGTACATACACAACTAAGAGGAGCCCGTAGTGACGAGATTCCGAGAAGTCAGGCGGATAGGAGATTTTCAGAGGTAAATCTATACAAAGGGAAAAGGAGTAGCCATTATCTGAGAAATTCTCAGTGATTATCAGGAAGCACTATGTGAGCCTTTTGGGGCTTTAATTTTCTCACCAAAATGTCCAATTGTAACTGTTCTGAAGTCCGTCAGCTGAATCCTTTTGTAGTTCAAGGCTGTCTTCAGCAAGGAGTTGTTCTCAAGAATGTAGTAATCTGAAAAAGAAGGTTGTGTGAGGCTATTCATTCACTGTATATATGTAGTAAATTGAGGATTAAGGGGTTGCAGATCTGAATAAATACCTGGATTCAATTTTGAATAAACTTGGCAATTCTATTATTTTCTAAACAAGTTAAAGCAATGAGAAGAAATACAGTATATAACATGCATGCAGATTGTGACCTCTGCGGTGTTCCTCCTTCCCCAAACTAAAGATATTTGGAAGGGGCTAATTGAAATGGAATTAAGCCAGATTTTCTCATGAAAAACCCAAAATCAATAGATGTGTCATTATCGAACCGCCAGGGATTTTGTTATGGGTGGAAGGCATAGCTCAACAACCCTGAGCAAATGCCTTTTCTGCAACACAGATGTTAACTGATATGCAAGTGTGTAGGTCATTCATAAAATATTTCCAGATCTTTACTTTTTTCACATTTTGGTACGGTAACCAAACTAATTAACTTTGTAATTTCAATACACAACAGCCAATAATGTTAATTGAGGCAGGGTTGCAGACTCAAATGCAGGGAAGCGATCCAGGTGTGCTCTCAAAGTATTTAATTACAAAAACTAAAATAAAAAATATTCAAGGCACTTTGGAATCATCAAACAAAATCAACTTAAATCTAGAAGGCATAGGTCAAACAATCACAAAATCACTGAAACATGGATGAGACTGACAGGGATAATGAACCAAAGCAGAAGCAATTAATCCAACAGATACCAAAAAGGTGGCAGGGAACCAATACGGTGTTCGAGGAAAGTGGGAAGTAGAATTAATCCCATTCTCTCTCTCGCTTTCTTTCGCTTGCCCATAGAAAAATTCAAGATTTCATTCTGGTCGGAGTGCACATATTTGAATTCCATAGACGCGTTACTTAACCCGACAATTAAAGAAGAATAACGTAAAATGACGAAAACCCACACCCGCCCTTGCTTAGTCCGTCCATTTTTAGGATCTTGTTGTCCTCCATCATCTATTACAAAAATGGCCGTCCGTCCCTGGGACGCAATGCCCTTCTCTGCGAATTACTAAAATAGATGTTTAAAATTTTGTAAATTATGTTTTTCCATTTCGGTCTGTGTCAATGAAGTCGCCATTGTTGAGTGGTGTCACATTGAAGCCAGTCAGTCAAGTCCTTTATTTTTTTTTCTGACTTCGCACCTCAGACCTAACAGTTCAAAAGCGCACTTGGCACAGGGCACTTTCTCTGGTCAGAGGTCAGAAAGCCGGATTTCCCACCTTTCTCAAATGCAGCATAAATACAAACAAACTGACAATGGGGAACACCTGGAGAAGACATGAGTAGCTGAGGGAGCTTCTTGGATGACACAAGAGACCGGGTTGATAAGCACAGGGGGAAACAAAGACTCCATGAATGGGACAAGACATGAATTAAACATTGAAAATCTATAAAAACAAAAAAAACCATACAACATGACACTGTAATGACAACAAAAACAAGCAATTGTTTTTCTTTAATTTGCTAACATTTTCTTTCACATGGGGTGCTTGAAACCTTTATGGCAGAAAATAATTTCCTACACATTTTTTCCCCATTTTTTTTTTGGGGGGGTGGTAGTTGATGTTACTTCAACTTAATAAACCCTTAACCAAGTAGCACAGCTAGTTACAAGAGAAGGAAAGATTCCCTTACTTGTACTATTGAGGCTGTGTAAGATCACCATAGGTGTTCCAGGACCTAAAATGAAATAAAATTAATAAATATACATGTTCTTAATAATTGAACAATTGATTTTGACAAATGTCTCATTGAAGGTTAGACCCATAATGCTGTGTTGTCCAAAATTGTACATTGTCTCTCTTTGTATTTTTGTAACTTTGTGTTTTTGCTGCTGCTTGTCTTGGCAAAGGTCTCCATTGAAAAATGAGGTTTTAATGTGACCAGCCTGGTTATAGTAAATGCAGATCTTGGGGAATTGACTAAAATAATAATAATAATAATTCTGCAACAGGAGCACAAATTTGAATGCAAACAAACAACTGCAGTTTTTTAATATATGTTAGTCTGTTGGCAAGTGACACATATAGAGAAGGAACACTTCAAATCTCCTGTCACATTAAGTCCTTTTCTCTTGCGTCACTTTACTTCATCGCCAGCTCTCATCCCTCTCCAAATCTCCTCTGGGATGCATTCGGATTTGGGGCTGGCAGTCTGAACAAGGCCTATGTCTGTCATTTTCTGGCAAGAAAACAATTTACCTTGAAACTTTCAACTTTTCTGCTATTTTACACAAACTTTAGCACTTAGTTTATTTATATTTCTCATTATCTTTTGTCAAGCTGTATTAGCTTTGACCTTTGCGTCGTAATGCCGACTTGTGTCTCACTGAAATTGATTTGTGTTTGTACTTGCATGAAAACATTAAATGTATTAAAAGCACTTTATGAGTGCAATTATACAAGCTTGTTTATCCTGATGAAAAAGCAGGTGTTATGTGAGCTTGGTCGACCGAAAACAAGCTTTCTTCGCGTTTTATTGCTTTAAGGGAGAGGGAACAATGTTATTGTACAATAAATCATTACTCCAAAGGCCAAATCCTTCTGAGCATGAAGCACTCTCATCTGCCAAAATAAATTTGATGCACAAAAACAACATGAAGAGTCAGCCTCTGCTGAATGAATAACTCTTAACACAATATCATTACCTGAATGTAATTATACAACGGAGGAGTTAATAAACCCTCTTAATTCTAGGTTACCACATTTAACTTAACTTTTATTTTTTTCGAAGCAGTAGTTTTAGGCCCAGTGACTATCGCAGCCTTATCCCAACATTATGTCCCGAAGAGAGACTGCCATTGCCATGCAGCCATCTGAACCGAGAGGAATGGATGGAGTTCAAATCTCTCACTATAAATATGCTTTTGAGTATGTTGAGATACAGTTGTCAATTGTCACTTACTTTTCTTCTTGGCCAGGGCTTCACAACCTTTTATTTGTTTCGGGTAACACCAATTTTTTTTTTGTCATACCATGATAGGCCCCATCACTCGTACGTGCTGATTATTCTCCAAAAGTAGAACACAACAAAATGTTATTTTATTTCAACTCCTTAATCTGAACGTTTAATTCTCAGGCGGTTTGTCTTAAAAATTATGTTGCCTTCAAAATAAGTAATTTGAAAAAAACAACAAAATCAAAAATAAATCATAAACCTGCCTTTGTTACTTATAACTCTTGACATTTACCACTAAAAACTGAGCTCCTGAGAATAAATTCCCATTAAACTGACATTTAAAGTTTAAATCACGACCATAACATTTAACAGGAATAATATTCAGAGGCACCATCTCAGATTTACTTTCTTTTTTTCATCAGTCCTCTGAGCTTTAATGAGATACTTGAACTGCCAGGTGTCTTTGGTGCTGCTGTGCCAAAGGTAAATATCTCCCTGGGGAAAAGTTGTGGGGCATTTATACCAATTTATTGATAAGCTTCAATTGACTGATAACATTTACATATCATCTTTCAAGTAAATTATTAAATGTTTCCACATATTCCCTGCGATATGCTGGCTTTCCCTTGGTTACGAAACACTGACTACTTGGCCATTTTGTGTCACATGATATTTACAAAGGTAATTAACTGACTAATGACTATTTACAAGGAACACAGTCGAAACAATCTGTTATTTAACTTCAGTATCTCGACTTGTAAATATGTAAAAAAAATGTAGATTTGTTGCTTCTGCATTTTGTTTCATGTGAAAAACTATGAAAAAAATGTCAAAACATTTTTTTATCTTCTTTATGTGGCCAGTTCATTTGAGAAATAGCAGCAAACCTTAGAGACAAGTTTTGTGCAGTGTAGTAACCATGAGCCAGTGTAATCAAGTATTTTTAGTATCAAATACCGCCCCAAATCGAGCGGACACTCAGCAAAATATGTATATTCAAACTAAAATAATCAAGAATGAGACATATTTGAATTATAACTATTCAATTTAAAGCAGGACTGTCAATGATGCAGACTTCCATCTTTGATAGTCCTGCGTCAGAGGATACAATACAATACAACACAATACAATTTAATTTTTATGGCGCATTTCACAACAGATGGAGCTGAAACAAAGCACTTTCCATATGGTGTAATATAAATTAGCAGGTAATAAGCACCAAATAAAACACAAACACATTTACAATAGATACCGGAAGAACAGCAGAACAGTGACAGTCTCATGTTGAGTCGAAAGCTAAAGAATAAAAAATGTGTCTTCAAACAGGTTTTAAAAATGGACAGAGAGGGAGCTTGCCTAAGATTCAATGGAAGGTCATTGCGAAGGGAAGAACCGGTAGCAGAAAAGGTGCGATCCCCCCTGAGGCTCCACTTAGTCCTCGGCACCTCCAGCAGCATTTGGTCCACAGACCTGAGGCAGCGGGCAGGTGAGTAGGGGTGGCGGAGCTCAGAGAGGTACGCTGGGTTGAGGATTTAAAGTTTTGAAGACGAACAGAAGTATCTTAAAGTGAACTCTAAAGTGCACTGGGAGCCAGTGAAGAGAAGACAACATTGGGGTGATGTGATCTGTCTGCCGAGCGCCAGTTAAAAGGCGAACGGCCGCATTTTCGACCAGTTGGAGGAGCTTGAGCGAGGACTGGCTGACTCCAAAGTAAATTTCATTGCAGTAATCTAGCCTAGATGTGACAAATGCATGGATTACTGTTTCTAAATGCTGTTGGGAAAGAAAGGGCTTCACTTTATCCAGCTGCCTGAGATGAAAGAAGCTGGATCGAACAACAGCACTGATCTGCTGATCTAATTTAAAATCACTGTCCAGTTTAAAACCCAAGTTTGAGACTGTTGGCTTTAGATAAGATTGTAGAGCCAAAATGCATTAGGATTATTCAGTAGTTGCAAACTAAGAAATTAATTGTAATGCACCACATTTAACAATTACAACACCAATACTACAAAGATATTTATTTGTTTGTTTTAATCAAATGTGGGAAAAATGATTAGTTTCATGACTCCACTGTTACCTAATGCATCTTCATTTTATTTTTCACTCTCTCACAGTCTGCTCTCGGCCCATCTTCACTTTGTTTCTATCTCAGTTTTTCCTTCCTTCTTTTGCATATTGGCTGTTGATTTTCCTAATGAGCATGGTTCAACACATCTGGTAATGTCTGGTGTGAACTGAGACTCATAAATAAAATTGACTGGACTTAACCTTTTTTGACCAACTGGACTCAGGCCAAATCCTTAGTCGCACGGTATTGCCGGACATGGATTACTAACCATGATAATGACATTGAATTAGGTCTCCATTGTCTCAATGTTTAAGAATACCTCACAATATATGTGATTACCTACCTTTACAGTGGAGGATAATGTGTTGGTGCGTGGGGCTCAGAACAGCATCAAAGTACAAACAGTGTGCCTTATTGAGCTCGCATGTTAAACACCAGCGGGGAAACAATCCGACAGTTTTCACACTAAAAGAAAGAGAAAATCAGTAAGACAATGAGAAAACTCAAAAAGATGAATACTATACAGCTAAAAATCTTCTATCCATTGCTTTGCATTCATGATGAAGAAAAAAAATGCAAACGGGCAAAAGAGAGTATTAATCAAACATTGATACTGGACATACTCTAGTAAGAAAGAAAGTAAGAAAAAATATTTAAAGTAATCATTATATGTCAGTTAACTGCTCATAAAATGCTTAAGATTAAAAAAAAAAAACGTTTATTTCTACACCACAGCAATAAACAAAATTAAAACATCAATAATATGACAGTAATAACTGAAAAACAAACCTGTAAAGTTGTCGCCTTCGTGGAGAACCCTCCGTACTGAGGAAATAACTAGAAAATGATGATAACAAAGAAACATAAAGTTAGCTTCTTTAATACTTTTTGAACCCCCCACCCAAAAGACCACGTATTTGTCATTAGTTAAACTTACAGGTTATCAGTATTTTCGTCATAGCCAAGGATTTTCGTCACCTCCCAGTTTCCTGACGTCAAATGCCGGACTTCATTTTCATCCGCTCTGAACTGAGACGAGCAAAACAGGATGGGTGACCATTTCAACTTGCACTCATGTGAGCAAGCGATCAAAAAAAAGGTTGGACAGATGATTGGGAAGGTGCAGTCCCTGGTGTGTGAAAACTGACTAAACTAACAGGATTTCCGCCATTTACAGACATCTGTATGAGTTAATGATCGACTGTCTGGTAGAAGCAAACAAGATACTTTATAGTGCCCCAAAATGACATATAAGCAACATTAGTATTTTATTTGGTGGTAAAGAAAGTACAAATTGTAAACCAAACGTGGCAATTTTGTGGGCGACACTTTAATTGTTCAATTTCAAGACAAATAAAGCTTCACCTGAGTATTGAACATTGCGATGTGATGAAACTCTCCACGCCCTCCTTGTTTAACTGGAACCGTCAAGAAGAATCTTTTGCCATCTTTAGAGAATACTGGCTCTTGGTTCTACAGAAAACAAAGAGATGACATGCTTACAAACACGAGCCAAATTTGAAGTTCCTTCTTGAGAAATTTGTTATGAGAATACAAACCAAATACACCACTGTTGTGGTACATACTTCAATTAGGTTTAGTGATAGATCGATAAACGCCCATTTTGGTTTGTTAGGAACATTTAAAAAATAAAATCTTTTTTGGGGGGGAAGACAAATCATTGTGTTTTAAAGAGAGAAATGCAAAAAAAAAAAAAAAAAACAACATTGAACTTCACCTAATATTATTCATTTTCGTTTTTCTTCCTGTCACATTTTTGAATAGTGTAGAATTGATTGAAACATAATTAAAAGGTTTGAAAAAAAAATCCACACATTTAAAACTAGTGCCGTGGAGCGATTACATTTTTTAACTAATTAATCTCAAACAATTCCGTAATTAATGGCGATGAATTTTATTTTTTGACTAATATTTTTTATGACTCTTTTAACAGGTATCTACTTGAATTCTATCTTGTTATTAATGTAAAAAATCACCAAATATGAAGTGTATTTTAAATCAAAGACTGTTCTAATAGCTTTCTTTGATCCTTGAATACGATCTAAACTGAGTCATCTTTACAGGCATTGTCCATAGAAACAATTTTTGACCATTAGCATCACACTCCAGCAGCGTTGATTTGCAAGGTCCAGTGGCAACTTGAGCAGGGTGTTTTGTTTGAGATGATGTGCTAAAGATGTATATCTAATATGGTACAGTGTTTGATATGCAAATTATAAGTAAAGAAAGTAACTCAAACTGAGTTAAAATATTCCATTGCGTAAATTTTTTAAAAATTAATCTCGAGCTTTAATTTTGACAGAACTATTATACCGGCATTGCTGCAATTTAGTGATTTTAACAGTTTAAGGAATGTTACCTTGGAGGAGGGAGTTGGAGGGGGCTTGTCAGTGGATAAATGTCATCCTGCATCATCTAACAATGACTGTGACGCGAATGTTATCGTTAATGGGTTATCATTAGCATGCTTTAAGAAACTGCTGCATTAATTTCCTCTTCTTGAAGTTCGAAAACGCACGCATGATACTTGCGGCCCTTTTGAGACTTTAGAAGGCATCCATTTTGAGTCGTGCCTCATGGGCATCCAAAGACCCAACACAGCAGGTCCTTTATATATATGTATATATATAGGTTAAAAATAGCCCTTTGATAACTCATTAAGTTCACAAACAGTAAAAAAAATGCTTATGAAATAAAAGAATAGAGAAGTTCATACGATTCCCCCCCCTGCAAATTCTATGTTTTTTCTTGGGGGGGAGGGGAGGGTGGGTGTTAAGAACCTGACTCGTCACCGGAGTCATCCAAATAACGCCCAACCCTTATTTAAATAACACCCCCAAAAAAAGAAAGAAAAAGGAAAAAACAGTTTACCTGTTTGGAAAGCCAGAGCTCAGAGTTTTCTTCATGCCTCTGAAAAAGACACAAAGAACATAGTGAGTACCACATTTTTACAGCCATAAGCCACTTGAGCGCAACACCAGTTGAGGGTGCGATCTCAGTATTATGTCCTGGGCCCGCCACACTAGCAGGTGCAGCTAGCTCACATAAGCTAGCTAATCAGTGCTCATGCCAGCAAAGTACCACGGCCAAAGCCATCACCTCAGACCAATGAGAGAGGTCATGGAACCATAAAGGTTTGCTACCAATAACATTTCCTCTATCCAATTAGTGATGTCATGACAATACGTTTAATAGATAACGTCAGGGGAGGGACTTCAGTGGTCCACACTCCTTAGAGTCACGGTTTCAATTCAAAACCAAAATAACTCAGTATAGAAGCAAACAATGAAACAAAGAAATAAGATTAACACAAAACATGTATCTCTCATGCCATTTATATGCCCAAAAGAAATAAAAATAACACAAAAAGATTATAGCAATGGCTTCTTGGGAGCCACGCAGGCTCGGCCAATCACATGGCTGTTTAGAGAGATGTTTGTGGTGTGCTTCGGGCTTTTATATTTTTTGCAATCTGTTGTCTAAACCTGTGACGTTTCTTGCTTGCAATAACATGAATGATAAGACAGACTACGGCATTTTGTCCAGCTTTCTCCTAGACCATCACCCAAACACCATAGTCACATAATGTATTATGTAATTCGAAGAATAAGTGACTCAGACTCTGACTAGCAGGGTGTGCTAACATGCACTCTGAATACCCCAATGAAAAAAAAAGTCGAAGGTCGTGCGTGATGCTCAGTCCGTATAATAGGAGTATCGCATTGCAAGGCGCCTTGTTTGTTTAGGGAAGATTTGGGACTTTAAAGTGCGCCCTGGTCCCGAAAATGCAGTATGTTTTTACTTTCTTTTTTGAAAAGTGGACTTCTAGAAGCAATGTTTTTTTTTCTTTCAACAAAGCCCGTGTCTAACCTTTTTAAGGAATTGCATTCTTACTCCTTATTTCATTCCAATAAGAGATGACAGAGTGTCGTTGGGGATTCAAAGTCATTTATTTGTTTATACAAATTCTACAAAATAAAAAAAAGTAAACTGGAAACTGTTGTTTGCTGGGTCCGAGGGCTCTATTTTTGTAGAGAGTGCATGTGTGCACGGTGTACAAACTGGCACTTCAAGTCTGGTTTACTGTTTGGTAATTTGGCAGACTATGCCGGGCTAGGCCCGGTGTTCCATGGATATTTTCTTTCAAACGTCCCAGGCGCGACAGACAATTTGGAGACTAAAAGTAGACTAATCGTTATACCATCTAAAACAGGTCTAAGTTGTGTTCCAGTTGGTGTGGATTTGGTCCAGGTGAAGGTAAACAGAATCTGAGCTCCGTGGGGAATATCATTAATATGACAACAGTATGCATTGAACCCTCTGAGTCATTGTAGAAATAAATTCATTGTAGGCATTATTATTATAATCTTGTCATACACGGACCAACGATTATGGATGGACGGCAGTCTCCAATTGCACACTTCGCAGCAGCCAATTTGACATAACCCGCGAGTGGAGATCTTCTTGAAGGTCCTTTTTGAACATACTTTGCACGCATCGATCTCCTGCTTCATTCCAGCGAGTCAGTTCTGCTTCCGCCATGTAGACGGTGCAAGTGTCCCACTGTATTTAAAGGGAGTGAGAGGAGCTATTTCGATTGTTCAAGAAGCAAGTTGCACAGGGGCATAAACGCAGATTTTTAATTGCATAGTACGCACATATACGAAAATAAAGTTAACTTCACCCATGCTAGAAGAAAGAAGATGAAAAAACATATACACACAAGACAACAAAACAGTTAATCACAAGAGTTAAATGAAGTCTGGAAAAATAAAACTAGATTTTGCATTTGAAAATAAAACATTTTTTCACCCTCATCTTATTGTAAAATTGTCATCAATGAAGTAAAACGCTGCCATATCATACATGCAAGAAGCAGTAGTTGACTGATAATGAACAACTGCACTATGAAAAAGTCAGAACAGACACACAACCTCAGTGATGACAGTCTGAACTCAATGAATTGATTTCTAAAATGATTCAGAGCGTGGCATGCAAACTGTTGTAATATTCATGAATGAAATACATCCACTACCCATGGAACTGAAATCGGTGTACACCTGTGCTGTGATTACATTCACCAAAATTTCGTTAAAATACCTGCGCCAAAACTTAGGCGTGGTTTCATCTGGCGTTAAAGGTTAGTCTATTTTAAGCCATCAAATTATCAGATGCGCTAGATGCATGCAATCAATATCCCAAACATGCACCCGGAGGTTTGCGTCGGCACAAAAACCATGATGCACCAGTTTGTACTCTCGAGCACAGCCACGTTATCTACAAATAGAGAGCATTCAATTATGCGTTCTATTCTTCCGAATACAACTCAAAGATGAGTTGTTCCCTCAATCCTCTTTGTTGGTTTATGGGGTGCACATACCGTGACACAGGCTCCCGTGGTGGTGTCACACACAGTCAGAGTGGAGATGTTCTGAGCCCGGTTCAACCATCGAACAGATGTATGTGTCTTACTGATCCATTTCACCATGGTGACATAATGATCCCTAAGGGGCAGAGAGATTATCATATCTTTTTGTTCTCTGCGAATTTATGGCAATAGAAATTATTTGTATAATGTAAACTACTGTAGAGTGTGTTTTGAAGCAAATTGATCCCACATTGTTTTTGTCATTTTCATGTAAGAGAAATGAAGCTCCTCTCACCGTAGTCTGAGGCTGTCAGGTGGCATGAGCTCCAGCGTGTGGGTTGGCCCGTACAGATTGACAACAAAAAGCTTCACCACTGGATTGGGTTGGCCAGCCTGCATGTGGGAGAGAATTTTGACTTTAGTGAAATAGCTTCATTTGTCAGAACAACATTATTACACTAGATACAAAGTCTAAAGAGTAAACAAACAAAAATTTCATTGAAAGGAATGTTATATTTTTGGATTGTTTTGCACATATGAAAAAGATTTGACATATTTGTAAGTTTATGTAATAATGCTTAACTGAATAAAATTTCAACTGCAATCGTAAACATCAGACATTTTTTCTCAGCATCACCCTATTTTAAAAATGTATCACAGTGTGAGTTGGAGGCTTCCATTCCTTAGGCATTGCTCCGATTTAGTGAGTTTTACAGTTTAAGGAATGCTAGATGAGCACTAGGGTGCGACGGAACCTTGGAGGAGGGAGATGGCGGGGGTGGGGGGCTTGTCAGCGGATAGATGGCGTCCTGCATCATCTAAGAATGACAGTGATTGACATTGATGGGTCTTAGGTTCCTGCCTTAGTCTGAGATGGTGTCACTTACTGTAGTTCAGCTTTTTGTCTTGAAACCAAGGGAAACTGTAACCAAACATTGCTGAAAGCAAGAGAGCGCATAAGAAGTTTGGGGCACCAGTCGTCGTTGCTCATTTTCCCCCCAACACACTGACCTCACAGGCAGAGGTAATTATATGATTGAGTACTACTATTCATTTTTGCCGGAATAATAGGCAAACGGCAATATCTGCACATGTATTGGCAATACAGCACTTTCACAATAACAAAGATCTAACAACCTAGAAAAGATCTATACAAGTGACAGCCTATTATCATTACACTAAAGATTATCTTGAAAAATGTTTATGGTCAGAATATACTTGGATGTAATGAAATGCAAAAAAAAAAATTGCTCCTTTCAAAATCTTCTCGCTCATCAAGTGAAACTGGAACTAACCATCCGGTTCGGATTCGTTCGGATTCTAAAATGTCAGTGCGGAATTTAGATGCCTAGTTCGACGCGCAGAAGAATCAGGAGAACATTAACGAAGAAGGATCAATAGTAAATGTGTGTGCGATGCGCACTCATAGACACCGGCGTGCCGGACATGAAATAATAAGAATCAGCAGGAAGTGAGAGCTTGAGAGCTCGCAAGTTGTGATAATGAATACTTCTTGGCTGTGATCAAACGTGTGCCTGAACTTTAGAAAAAAATCTTACTTTCATCTGACGTTGTCTGCTGATTGTCATTCGCAAAGCTTGACGACATGCAGGTGGCTTTGTTTGTGCAGAGATAATTATGGTATATAGACCTCTTTGTCCTTCAAATACAATTTCAAGTAATGCCTGAAATGTGAGGCAATTCCAAATAAATAGTCGATGATGTGACAACCACCCATGAAACCTCATAATTGGGGAGCGGTCATGAGCAAGACTTACCTTGGGGTACGGATACTGTTTTCCTTTGGGGTACGTCATGCCAGTGAATCGAGGCAAAGCCATGTTGGGCACCTGACTGTCGTTAAGCACGAGGAAGGCCAATCTCTCTCCATCCGGCGACCACCAGTGTGTTACATGGGTCTGAAGGATCTCCTCTGAAGGCACACAATCGTCTATTTACTTTATTGCATTTATTATCTTCATACTCTTTCACTATTCGAGATTTCCCATAACTGAACTGACAAGGCTGAAAACTTTGCAAACTGAGTTTGGGTTGCACAAACTAATTTTCCCATAATAACAGAAATCAGTGAATTGGTGAACTCTTTTTGCTTTTGGCTGCATTGCGACTCTTTTTTCCCCCCGCCAAGATAAAGAACTGTCCAACAGCATTAAAGGGACCACTTGTCAGCACCTAATTAAGCTTGTGTTTGTCTGTTTAATTAAACCAAGCAGCTTCAAAAGACGTGATTGTGAGTCGCTTTTGTCAAAAGAGACAAGGCATCACTTAACCTCTGTCTTTTTCAGAGAATTGCAATTCATTGTAAGGACAGTGTTTAAGGCCACCCATGGCAGCAAAATCTACCCGTTTTTGTACATCCCTTAGGGCGGACATTTTATCACTTTCTTTCAACTGAAAATGTACTGACCAATCACGGCTCAGCTGTTTTCTGAAGCTGAGCTGTGATTGGTCATTGTTAGCTGAGCTCTGAACAACTGTAATATCATTTTCAGTCAACAAAAGTGACAAAATGTCCGCAACTGAGATGTATAAAAATAATAACAATAACAATAATTTGTAGTATGGTAATATATAATCATTAAAATGTATGATTTTAAGGGTAAGATTCAACAATAGGTGGAATTTTTCTTTCTGAAATGTCATAGCTATAAATTACAACAGATGGTGGAATGCATATTTAATATATTTTTTAATTGAAAAAGATATCTCTAAACCCTAACATGCTAGAAAAGAAAGTAAAAACTGTAATGTTCTGCCTTCTATTTTATAAGAAGTCACGCAGGAACAGTGATGCTGCAAGCTTGTCTCTTTATTAACTGGTCCGCATTCTCGTCTCCGTGCATACTCACTTGTTCGTCTGGTAACCACAACACACATAACAGGCAATACTGCCAACTAGTGACCAATGATATAACTGCTATCATTACAAAAACCATTAAAAGCATCAAAAGTACTTTGAGGGACACATAAGGCATTTCTGATTAAAATCTACTGTTGACCATGGTTATTATTTTGCCATTAAAAGCATTTCTAAATGTGGCTTGAATAAGCTGATTTTATAGAATGAAACCAATGTTCAGATGTTAGAGGCGTTCCAGAAGAGAAAAATAGGGTGTCTTTACAAATTACAGATGGGGCCATAGCCCCCTCTAGTCCCGTTGTAGTGCTGTGCATGCTTACAAAGAATACAATTTTTATTGCAGAAGCATACTCTCATACTGGAAATTGTAGAAATGGTTCACCAGAAACAAAATCAAGCTCCTCCCATGGCCATCTCACAGTCTCCACATCTCAACCACATTGAAAATCTGTGGAGTGAGGTAACGGAGAGAGAGCAGTGGAGAGGCGATTGCCTCAGTGCTAAGCAAGAGCAAATCAAGTTTGCAACCACAACAATTGCAAGCTTGTTGCCTTCAGAATAAAAGACAACTAAGGCATCCTCGTCTATGTACAATACAGTATTAATTGCGAGGCTTTTATTTTAAAGTTGGCATCTATGCATAGCATGAACGACTGTTATGGTGGCGAGATTGACTTGCTGCTGGCGAAAATGGCGGTAGCCGAACACGAGGACACCGCAGCCTGGATGGTCATCTCGTTGGCCCGCCTTCAATTGGATGCCAGCCAAGCGCAGGGCACACACAGACAAACACAAATTCACACTCACAATCACACCTAGGGACAATTTAGAGTGTTCAATTGACCTGTCATGTCTGATTATTTTGGACGATTGTGGGGGAAAAAAATTAAAGTAGCCGGAGAAAACCCATACGTTATGGAGAGAACAGGCAAACGTCACACAGGAAGACCGGGTCGGATTCAACAACAACCTCTGCACTTTGAGGTGGACTTCCCCACCGTGCCAACCCACGGCAACATGTTAAACAGGAATTTGATGTCTTCTTTTTTTTTTAATATGGAGCATTAATTTGATTGCCACTTGTGTAGCCCTTGAATAATTTGTTGTAATTATCCATCCATCCATTATCTGAACTGCCTATGCTCATGACGGCTGCCGGCATGTTGGGGCCTATTCCAGCTGTATTCCAAAATTGTAATTCAAAACTGGCGAAAAATAATTATCAGGCACATTAATTAATGTATCTCCACATATTCACATTAAAACACAATATAATACACATTCACATAAAATTATCATTTCTACAGTGCCCATATTTTTTCTGTACTTTTGTCCTGAGATTATGAGCACAAACCACCTCAGTATTTTAGCTGTTTTTATACCAAATCAGGATGAGGGCACATTTATCTCTTCCCTCTACTGTACAGGAAATAAGATTGCTTCTAACATGAAATTGTTGCTAACATGAGGACCACAGTTGGCATTAGTGCTCTTCATATTTAGAATTTTTTTTGCCAAAATGGTCAGAGAAGTCACTGATTATTATATCCAATCCATCCATTATCTGTACCGCTATCTCCTCACAAGGGTCGAGGGGGGTGTTGAGGCCTATCCTAACTTTTGGCAGTAGGTGGGGTACACCCTGAACTGGTTGCCAGCCAATTGCAGGGCACACGTAGACGAACATGCATCCTCGCTTACGCTCATACCTAGGGACAATTCAGAGTGTCCAATCAACCTGCCATGTATGTTCTTTTAATGTGGGAAGAAACCGGAGTACCCGGAGGAAACCCACGCAGGCACAGGAAGAGCATGCAAACTCTACACAGGAAGGCCGGAGCCGGAATCAAACCCACAACGTCTGCACTGTGAAGCCATCATGCTAATCCACCATTCCGCCCACTAATTATTTAAGTTGGCAAAACATAAACCACTGATGCCGCTGTTCTTCTTTGCTAGCACTGCTGACACATGTACATACATACCATAAATAAAAGCAGCGCATATTAGATGATTTAGTTCGACTGTAACAGGCCGGACAACCTGTGGTGCTCATCTTAGAACCACACCAACATTTTATGTGCAAACCTGACTCTAAGAGATTAGGTGCTATTTTGTCGGAAAAAGGGGTTGTAACATCAGGGGTGCATTTTGTGTGGCACATATGATTTGTTGTCAAATAATTATTTCTTAATGTTGATTTATTATTATTTTTTTTTACAATAGCATGACATTATTTAGTAATGACATTGAATTTATTACATCCTCAAAAGAACATACCTTAACCAAGGGTGCCAATAATCATGGTGGGCAGTATACATGGGGGGGGGGTGAGTATGTTACTGGTATCTCCAAAAGGAGGCCAAAACCTGGTATGCTTTAGTAGGAGTCCGAGGTTTACACCTGTCACCAATAGTATACTGACAGACCTTAGCAGTGGTTTGGCTCAGGTGTAGAGTGGCTGTTTCCCAAATTTGAGATCATGGTTTAATCCTCTACCACATCGAACTCCTTTACATGTGTGTTTAAAATGCGTGTAAAGAGAACTTTAAGTGGGTTCAACCTTGGAGTGACTTTTTAAATGTAACGAACGTGTAAAATGTACTCAAAAACACTTCCTGTAAAATTTTCTTAGAATTTCGGAGTGAAGAAACTGCTGAGATTTTTCAAGTAAATATCACTCACCATTTTTACAGTGTATGTTCTACTGCTGTTTACTAGAGAAGGGAAAGAGGTAGAATCAAACTATTTTTTCTGCTGAAGAGCTGATCACACGGTGTTGTTTTCGGCAACGATGATGACGACAAATATATTTCTTTCACGCCCCTTTTTTTCATGAGGATAACGAGACGATGACGAGCTAAACGAGGTTCTTTGATCACGAAAACATGACGTGACGCACATGAATTTTCGTTGACGAGACGAGACGGGACGAAATTCTTAGCGTGTGGTTCGCCAGACGGTCAAAATTTATGACATCCCTTCCTATTGTACATGTCCGTAATCTGTCTTTCAAAAAATTGCAATGAAGTGCAACCTACCCTTAGTTTGGGCACGCCCACCACAACAAAACACATACACATCTGTGGTCATTCAAAAAAAAAAGCCTGTGGTCATTTGTCTTGGCTCACACAGCCTGACATGCTTTTCTTTGACGGACCACGGCGGCAGTGACACTCAGTAGGCTACTTGGTTCTGATAACGGCAAGCTGTTACAAGTAAAAACGACATGTTTGATAAAGTTTGTAGTTGTGCTACTGTATTAGAACAAGTCCACTCTTTATTTTATGTTGCTTAAATAAAGCCACACCAGTTGCCAAATAAAATGTTTTGGTTCTCGGCATATTTTGGAGCAATGAGCATAGATTCCAGTTTTACCACATTCAACTGTTTGTAATGCATAATCTTTCGTAGTTGATCAGTAAGTCTTTGCTATTGGGTGGAACCCTTGAATGCCTAGTCTTAACTAAAACGGACTAAAACCTCTTAGAATTTACGCCAAATAAATTTACGAACTTTTTTGGGGTGTTTCCGTCGACTAAAACCAGACTAAAACCTTTTTGAGTTTTCGTCAACTAAAACACTTCACAAATAGGGATGCCTAAAATATAACAAAAACAAATAAGCATTTTCGTCCAAATGACTAAGACTAAATCTAAAATGCCTGCCTAAAACAACACTGGCTGATCAATTGTATCAAGTGTTTTAATAACTAATAGGCTTCCAAAAGAAAATGGCTTATTGAGCAGTTTGAAGAACTGTAGCGCAGTCACTGATGGTGTAGTGGTACACTCGCCCGAGTTGTGCGCGGGCAGCGTGGGTTCAGTTCCCACTCAGTGACGGTGTCTATGTCTGCCCTGTGACTGGCTGGCGACCAGTTCAGGGTGTAGTGCGCCTTTCGCCCGTAGTCAGCTGGGATAGGCTCCAGCACCCTCCCGTGACCCTGTACAGGATAAGCGGTGTGGATAATGACATGACAAGAACTGTTGCCAGTTATCTGTACTGACTCTAACTTTTTGGTCATAACAAGAGACTTTAAACATGTTGACAATAACAGAAAAATATCATGAGGTTGAACACTGACTCAGGAAAGTAAACTGAAATCTTGCGGTATAGTTAAATTAGTGGAGTTTGCCATTCAAGACCTACAACAAACAAATAAGGAATGACCACAGCTGCGCTTTCAGAAAACACATGCCAAAAGACTTTCCTTGTCATATAACAAGATCTATGATGATCCTGTCCTGGACGTCAAAGACACTCAAGACAATCGCCGCCTGCTATAAGAACAACTACAACATAGCAATTCAATGCATGGCATCACTGAAGCATTCCCAAATAAAATAGCACCTGAGAAGTCTGATTTGCATGAATGGCTATTTATGAGCTCATATTAAACACGGAGATATTAAAACAAGGTGAAATGTGGATTACCTTCATAAAGCCAGTCAGCAATCCCATTAAATATGACCCCTTCCTTTCCTGAAGATGTGAGCCTTAGAGAGTTACTCTTCACATCAGACTGATAGTAAATGTTATTTTCAAATATGTAGATCTGCAAGGACAAGGAACAAACAAACAAAAATGTTCTAGAACTTTACACAGATGAAAACAGGGGGCATTGGCTACTTAGATCACAAGCGTAATTTTAAAAATGCAAAAAAATACATGATATTATAGGATATGATGCATGTACTGTAAACATCAACATGTAAGGGCAACTTGACTGAAATGGAATAAAAGAGAAATGCTATGAAGGCGAGTTCATGTTTTCTAACCAATTGTTGGCCTTGCACTCCCCAGGCAGCATACTGCAGGACGGAGTTTACCACCTCTGGAGGGTCCAGTTCCCAAACCTCCCTGGAATGAAAACCAAAAGAAAAAAAAAACAAAACAATATCAATATCTTACATTTCTATAGCATTGTCCAGCCGATACCAGTTTTAGAACAGTAAAGGAAGAGGGACAATTTATAAAAAGATTTCATCAACAATTAATTTAACTACTATGCATTTGACATCAAAAGTAAACTTCTGGTTTTGTCATTGTTTCTTTTATGATACTATTCACCAAACTCTTTGTGGATAATCTATTTGTGAATAAAAACTGTAAATTCCATGGACAGCTCTTTATTCATAGGAGCATGTAATGCATTACCCTGATTTCAGTATACAATTTTAATGAAACACATTCAGATGGATTTGGTGGAAATGTTGTTTTAGCAAGGTTAAAAAAAAGAATGAACACATGTAATAATTTAAAATATCAAAGTTACATGTGCATAATGTGTAGCACCAGTGGCACAGTGTCTGCAGGTAGCGGGGCCATGGCACATGAATGTAAGGAAATGGGATCCAGAAACATCACCGTAAAAAAGCTGACTCTTGTACAAGTTGTTCCAAATATTGAGTTTGCATTTCCATTGTCAAGCACCTTTGTCAAATCCCTGCCTCAAAACATAAAGTAGTCACTTAAATGGTTTTGCAATTTTTGTGACCTATGCATATAGGCATATACTTATGAATTGTATGCAAGATTATTGGCATGAATGCTTTCCCAAAATGAAAATTCTTTTGAAAAATGAAACCGTTATGATTTCATATTCTGTAATTAACTTGATTAAATATGACAATCATTATACAGCAATACTTTGAACATTTTTATATGATAGCGATTTTTTTGTGTAGTTTTAGTTGCCGAAAACTGCTGACATCTCAGTGAGTGAAAGGAAATTGCAATTTAGTCTCTTTTTTATTAATGAAATTCAATTTATGGCTGTGTGTGTGTTTTACGGTAGCCTGAAGACAAGTGGGGGGTTTAGTTAGAGTATGTGTGACAGCTAATTTCCAATATCAGCCTCGTTCCTACCTTAGATTATATTTGTACTTGCATATTAAAGATGACAGTTTTTAATTCCCCATTTACAAAACAACATTCGAGGAACAAGTTTTCTCCTGATAAGACTGTAGGGTGTGGATTAATTGGGAAAATTCCAGCATTTTGACGGTAATATTCATTGTAATGAATTGTAAAACAAGCAAGAAAAAAAAACAAATTATGAATTAATTCATTTTTGGAGCGATAAATTTGTTTTGGTTTTTTCCATAGACTATATACTGAACAAGTTACCGTATTTTACAGACTATAAGCCGCTACTTTTTTCCAAGATTTAGAACAATGTGGCGAATACAATGGTGCTATTTTTCTGTGAATTTGTCTTTCACCTTTAGGGGCACTCTATAGTTTAGAAGATACGCTAAATAAATTTTTCTCTCTTGGGGCTGTTCTGTTTTAATTAGCAGAGTTGC